>NC_057803.1:555442140-555604363 GCF_018294505.1 Triticum aestivum | reverse complement strand
GCCGCCGCCGCCGCCGCCCAACGCCGCCGTCGCCGCCGTTCGCCGGAGGTACCGCGCCGCGTCTCTTCTTTCCCTCGGTTCGGTTTTTCTTATAAACCGTTCCGATTCTTTTTCTTCTTTTCCGATTCGTTTTCTTTCCGGTTCTTCTCTAAACCGTTCCGGTTTTCTAGATCGGTTTTTCATTTCGGTTTTCTTCTCCAAAACCCTAGATCGGATTCATTTTCTTTTCCGATTTAGTTGCTTTGGACCGTTCGCTGGACCGTTCGTCCTAACGAACGTGATCACCGGATTCTTCTAGGTTAACGAACGTCCATTCGTATAACCGTTCTTCTTTTTCTTCTCGTCGGATTTATTCCGCGATCGCGATCTCAGATCCGATCTTCGTTCTAGTTTATCTTCTCGCTCGTTTATCGGAATCAGGTGATTCAAGCGCCTGGAGTTTCGTATCGAAACCGCCATTCCGTCTAATCAACTTAAACAAGTTTTTTCCCCGGTAAAATTTGACCTAGTTTCAACTTGCTAGAACCGAGTTGTTTTCTTCCGCCGTTTGTTTTCCGTTTCTTTGTTCGGTTCGTTCTTTCTTTGCAACCGGAGTTCTTAAGTTGAACCTTCTGGTTCGTTCTCTCGTTCGAGTTTTACTTGTGCATTAGATGAGTACTTATTGTGTGGTTACTATTGCTTTCTTACGATAGATTGACCGGAGTGTGACGAGTAGATCTATCACAAGTTTTGAGTGCGAATCATCTTCATCAACATTGCAGGCAAGTTCACATTTTGATCATACCTTTTCTACAACCCATGTTTTATTGCATTAGATCAATCCTCTCACATTGCATGATTAGGATCTAATTAAATTGTGGGATGGGAAGTAGATGAGGTAGTACCTATTACCTGTATTATTATGAAACCTTTGGGAGTTATTTCTACGTTGGCTATTTATGCCATGCTATGCTAGTAGACGTGGATTGGGTGAGTGATATCCATGACAGATGTGAGTTGATAATTTTAATGGTTTATCTAAGGTGGCAACTTAAACACACATCTGGGTGGATTGAGGCACCTGATATCTATCAGGACTTGCCTGTTTTTTTCGGACCGCCACCCAGGCTCAAAGGGATCATAAGATAATTCATACTAGTAACTTACGTGTGCAGCCACAAGCCATTATGGGCTCTGGCATAGTTGACTAAGTCGTGCGAACTCTTATAGTGGTGGACTAGCAGATGTAGGGGATGTAGGTGTACCGGTCCACCCATCGTAAGGTGCTAGCACTTCTGAAAGACTATGTCTCGGTCATCCGTTTCTTAAACACCATGTAGTGCGAGAAACCAAACGGAGGCGATCGAGTCTTGTGGGGAAAAGTGCGCAAACCTCTGCAGAGTGTACAAACTAATCATGATTAGCCGTGTCCCCGGTTATGGACATCTTGAGTATCTAGTACTTGAATATCATTGTGAATCTCATCATGTTACTTCTAATTAATGTTGTTGGGTTTTAATTATTTTAATTGGGATTGAGAATGCTGTCAACCATTCTCAATGTTTCACAACCACCATGATAGTAATTAATTTTATTCCTTTGCAGTAGGGAAAAATTGGCTTTACGCAAAAACCTTATAACCATAGAGCTTTTCCACCAGCCATATATGCATATAGTGATAGCCATTGTTCATCATTTTCTCTATGGTGTGAATTTGCCAGTACATTCAATGTACTGACCCATTTCGGGCTGCAACGTCTTATGTTGCAGGTTTCTTACGACGAGTAAGTGATACGTTAGGGTTACGATTTCTACACTCAACTTTGCCGTTGGTGTTGATGGGAATCCACAACCTTGTTGCTTCCGCTATATGGACTGAGGTAATAGTATTTACGCTACTTTATACATGTGATTTACCTCTGTTATAAATCCTTCGAGTACTGTGTGTGTCAGCATACCGATCCAGGGGTGACACGTAAGCACAGAGACTTGACCCATTCGGGTCGGGTCGCTACAACTTTGTTTCGATAACTAATAGATCCTTGCAATAAGTATGTGAGTTCTTTATGACTAATGTTGAGTCCATGGATTATACGCACTCTCACCCTTCCACCATTGCTAGCCTCTCTAGTACCACGTAACTTTCGCTGGTACCATAAACCCACCATATACCTTCCTCAAAACAGCCACCATACCTACCTATTATGGCATTTCCATAGCCATTCCGAGATATATTTCCATGCAACTTTTCACAGTTCCGTTTATTATGACACACTCCATCATTGTCATATTGCTTTGCATGATCATGTAGTTGACATCGTATTTGTGGCAAAGCCACCATTCATTATCTTCATACATGTCACTCTTGATTCATTGCATATCCCGGTACACCGCCGGATGCATTCATATAGAGTCATATTTTGTTCTAAGTATCGAGTTGTAATTCTTGAGTTGTAAGTAAATAAAAGTGTGATGATCATCATTATTAGAGCATTGTCTCAGTGAGGAAAGGATGATGGAGACTATGATTCCTCCATAAGTCGGGATGAGACTCCGGATGAAAAAAAAGAAAAAAAAAGAGAAGAGGCCAAAGGAAAAAAAGCCCAAAAAATGAGAGAAAAAGAGACAAGGGGCAATGCTACTATCCTTTTACCACACTTGTGCTTCAAAGTAGCACCATGATCTTCATGATAGAGAGTCTCCTATGTTGTCACTTTCATATACTAGTGGGAATTTTACATTATAGAACTTGGCTTGTATATTCCAAAGACGGGCTTCCTCAAAATTGCCCTAGGTCTTCATGAGAAAGCAAGTTGGATACACACCCACTTAGTTCTTTTGTTGAGCTTCCATACACTTATAGCTCTAGTGCATCTGTTGCATGGCAATCCCTACTCACTCACATTGATATCTATTGATGTGCATCTCCATAGCCCGTTGATACGCCTAGTTGATGTGAGACTATCTTCTCATTTTTTGTCTTCTCTGTAACCACCATTCTATTCCACCATAGTGCTATGTCCATGGCTCATGCTCATGTATTGCGTGAAGATTGAAAAAGGTTGAGAACATCAAAAGTATGAAACAATTGCTTGTCTTGTCATCGGGGTTGTGCATGATTTTAATATCTTGTGTGATGAAGATAGAGCATAGCCAGACTATATGATTTTGTAGGGATAGCTTTCTTTGGCCATGTTATTTTGAGAAGACATGATTGCTTAGTTAGTATACTTGAAGTATTATTATTTCTATGTCAATATTAAACTTTTATCTTGAATCTTTCGGATCTGAATATTTGTGCCATAATAAAGAAAAATTGCATTGAGAAATATGTTAGGAAGCATTCCACATCAAAATTCTGTTTTTATCATTTACCTACTCGAGGACGAGCAGGAATTAAGCTTGGGGATGCTGATACATCTCCAATGTATCTATAATTTTTTATTGTTCCATGCTATTATATTATCTGTTTGGATGTTTATGGGCTTTATTATGCACTTTTATATTATTTTTGGGACTAACCTATTAACCCAGAGCCCAGTGCCAGTTTCTATTTTTTCCCTTGTTTCAGTGTTTCGCATAAAAGGAATATCAAACGGAGTCCAAACGGAATGAAACCTTCGGGAGCATGATTTTTGGAACGAACGTGATCCAGGAGACTTGGAGTTGAAGTCAAAGAAGCTTCAAGGTGGCCATGAGGCAGGGAGGCGCGCCTGCCCCCTGGGCGCGCCCCCCACCCTCGTGGGCCCCTCGTGGCTCCCCTGACCGACTTCTTTTGCCTATATATGTACATATACCCTAAAAACATCGAGGAGCAGAATAGATCGGGAGTTCCGCCGCCAGAAGCCTCCGTAGCCACCGAAAACCAATCTAGACCCGTTCCGGCATCCTGCCGGAGGGGGAATCCCTCTCCGATGGCCATCTTCATCATCCCGGCGCTCTCCATGACAAGGAGGGAGTAGTCCACCCTCGGGGCTGAGGGTATGTACCAGTAGCTATGTGTTTGATCTCTCTCTCTATCTCTCGTGTTCCTGAGGTGGTACGATCTTGATGTATCGCGAGCTTTGCTATTATAGTTGGATCTTATGATGTTTCTCCCCCTCTACTCTCTTGTGATGAATTGAGTTTTCCCTTTGAAGTTATCTTATCGGATTGAGTCTTTAAGGATTTGAGAACACTTGATGTATGTCTTGCATGTGCTTATCTATGGTGATAATGGGATATCACGTGATCCACTTGATGTATGTTTTGGTGATCAACTTGCGAGTTCCGTGACCTCGTGAAATTATGCATAGGGGTTGACACACGTTTTTGTCTTGACTCTCCGGTAGAAATTTGGGGCACTCTTTGAAGTTCTTTGTGTTGGTTGAATAGATGAATCTGAGATTGTGTGGTGCATATCTTATAATCATACCCACGGATACTTGAGGTGACATTGGAGTATCTAGGTGACATTAGGGTTTTGGTTGATTTGTGTCTTAAGGTGTTATTCTAGTATGAACTCTATGATAGATTGAACGGAAATAATAGCTTCGCGTTTTTTTACTACGGACTCTTGAATAGATCGATTAGAAAGGATAACTTTGAGGTGGTTTCATACCCTACCATAATCTCTTCGTTCGTTCTCCGCTATTAGTGACTTTGGAGTGACTCTTTGTTGCATGTTGAGGGATAGTTATATGATCCAATTATGTTATTATTGTTGAGAGAACTTGCACTAGTAAAAGTATGAACCCTAGGCCTTGTTTCCTAGCATTGCAATACCGTTTATGCTCACTTTTATCATTAGTTACCTTGTTGTTTTTATATTTTCAAATTACAAAAACCTATATCTACCATCCATATTGCACTTGTATCACCATCTCTTCGCCGAACTAGTGCACCTATACAATTTACCATTGTATTGGGTGTGTTGGGGACACAAGAGACTCTTTGTTATTTGGTTGCAGGGTTGTTTGAGACAGACCATCTTCATCCTACGCCTTCCACGGATTGATAAATCTTAGGTCATCCACTTGAGGGAAATTTGCTACTGTCCTACAAACCTCTGCACTTGGAGGCCCAACAACGTCTACAAGAAGAAGGTTGTGTAGTAGACATCAATACCATCAAAGTAAGGACCTCTACGGTGGTAATTTCCCTCACTAGATGCCATACTCTACTAGGTTGTGAAACCAAGGTTATGATCACCAAAGCTATGGAAATCAAGGCAAATGGAGACCAAAGCTCTGGTACCATTTGTAGGAATGAAAATAGGTCCATAGGGGGGGTGATTAGACTACTTGACCAAATAAAAATCTAACATTTTCCAAATTTTAAGTGTTGGCAGATTTCAGCAACTAGTACAAGTCAAGCAATTCTAAGAGTGTAACAGTGAAAAGTAAAACATTGCATATGAAGGTAAAGGGAAGGGTTTGGAGAAGGCAAACACAATGTAGACACGGAGATTTTTGGCGTGGTTCCGATAGGTGGTGCTATCATACATCCATGTTGATGGAGACTTCAACCCACGAAGGGTAACGGTTGCGCGAGTCCACGGAGGGATCCATCCACGAAGGGTCCACGAAGAAGCAACCTTGTCTATCCCACCATGGCCATCACCGACGAAGGACTTGCCTCACTCGGGTAGATCTTCATGAAGTAGGCGATCTCCTTGCCCTTACAAACTTCTTGGTTCAACTCCACAATCTTGTTGGAGGCTCCCAAGCGACACCTAACCAATCTAGGAGACACCACTCTCCAAAAGGTAATAGATGGTGTGTTGATGATGAACTCCTTGCTATTGTGCTTCAAATGATAGTCTCCCTAACACTCAACTCTCTCTCTCACACATAGATTTGGATATGGTGGAAAGATGATTTGAGTGGAAAGCAACTTGGGCAAGGCTAGAGATCAAGATTCTTGTGGTAGGATTGGAATATCTTGGTCTCAACACATGAGTAGGTGGTTCTCTCTCAGAAAATGAGTAGTGGAAGTGTAGACACGTTCTGATGGCTCACTCTCATATGGAGAAGGGGGTGGAGGGGTATATATAGCCTCCACAGAAAATCCAACCGTTACACGCATTTGACCCAACTCGTTCAGACCGAATAGAAGAACTCGGTGAGACAGATTCAGTTCAAAATGTGAACGTTAGAAATCTCGGTGGGACCGACTGGAACAACTTGGTGGGACTGATGTGTTAGGGCTAGGGCAAAACCTCCTCTCGGTGAGACCGATTGCTTGAACTCAGTGAGACCGATTTCAACAAAGGGCAAACAGAGAGTTGGTCAAGCAAACTCGGTGGGACCGATTGCCCATCTCGATGAGACCGAAATAATTGCAACAGGCAACAGAGAGTTTGCAGGGCCATCTCGGTGAGACCAAGATCCGTATCGGTGTAACCGAATTGCTAGGGTTTCTGGCAGTGGCTATGTCAACTGAACTCGGTGGCGCCGGATGGATCATTTCGGTGGGGCCGAGTTTGACTTTGAGTTTTGGACATATTTGGAAGAGAAAGTGGTTGAGGGTTTTGGAGCAATATCACTAAGCACTTGGAGAAAGTAGACCATTAAGCAACACCTCATCCCCTTTTAATAGTATTGGCTTTCCTATGGACTCAATATGATCTTGGATCACTAAAATAGAAATGGAGAGTCTTGAGCTTTTGTCAATATGTGTCCTTAGCATTTTGAGGAGTCCACATCTCTAGTCCATGTCATACCAATCATTGAACTTTCTAAAATATTTAGTTTGAATGGATATTAGTTCAATGAGCTATATGTTGTTATGAGTTACCAAAACCACCGGGGGACTAGTTGCACTTTCAGAAAGCCGTCCAGGAACGAAGGCACTTTGATTTGTGGAGATAATCTCAGAAAGAAAATGTTTCATTCGGTTTGCAAGGAGTTTCCAAATCACTTTATAGACCACATTACACAAGCTAATCGACCAAAATTGTGTTATAACTTCCGGGTTGTCAATCTTCGGGGTGAGCACAATAATTGTGTTGTTCCACCCCTCATGGATCGTACGAGAATTGACAGCAAGTAACACTTCATCAATCAAGTCCTCTCCAATTATGTGCCAAACCTCTTGTAAACTACAGAATGTAGGCCGTCTGGGCCGGGGGCCTCGAGGTCAACTTAACCAATAATGCATGAGTTATGTGTTCCACAAACTTATACTATTGAAAATAAGATTGAGTTCAATGGACGTGGAGCTTCTGCTCCCGGTGCATATGCACCTGGATGAATAGTAAAATGTCAAAATAGTAGGAAAAGGTTCAGAAAAACGTAGGTTAATGTTTCACATGCGTACAAAATTTCATGGTTGAAAACCATTCTCGATGCTCCCGGCAAAAAAAAACGATGCTGCAAAAGTGCTATTTTTGGAAACATTTTGGAGCCTGATTTTTCTTTTCTCTAGACCTCCATGAATGTCATTCTATCACCAAACTGTTAAAGCAGTTGAAATTTACCAACACACAAAAAAATGATTTTTTTTTCTAAATAAGTAACTTATTCATTTCACTTTTCATCGAGTGCATATGCACCCCGGGAGCAAAAGAAGGGACACTCTAGAGTACTAGTATATGCTTTAGTCCTTAAAAAAAGTACTATATGCTTTGCGCCTCTGCTTGGGCACCACATCACGCATGGTCTACCTACACACATAAAAATAAAACGCATCACTCATGGTCACGCGTCATGACATATGCCCCCGCTTATTCTCTTGCCACAAGCGAGCGAGCAACGCTGTTCCTTCCAGCAAAAGCCAGAGTCAAGACCGGGCATGCACGCATGGCGCACATCTCCAAATCATTTTAAAAATTATTCCAAACAAGAAGGAAAGAATTAAACGTGTACCGTGTACGCAAGACATTCAATGAATCATATACTACTGTACTGTGTATTGCATTATTGCTTGGGACCAGAGCATTCAAAATTGATGCTAAAGAATGTTTTCTTTTTGCGCGCGGCAACGCTAAAGAATGTTGTAGTCCGTTTCGACATTACGCGATCACTTGTTTGAGGTCTCCCGCACCAATGCCTAGCAGACATGCTCATGCCTCACTCAAAATAGAAAGATCGAATCTTGTTTCTTTTTCATGACTTTGTTAATGCCCTGTTGGTACAAGTTCAGTTCTTTCTGTCTCTTGCGAAATGATTGGAGGGTAAGAATTGACGAGTCTTCTGAAAGTGCCCTTCTAATCCCTAGCTCAAATGACAAGCATCATCATGGTCCCTCTATCCTTACTTTCAAAGCGCTCTTATTTTCTGCCATCAATTTTTGACCATCAATTAGATTTCTGATATGTTAATTATATTATATGTTATAAAAAATAGTTCTTGATTAAATTAATGATCAAAATTCAACCATGAACAAGTGTAGCCATGTAAATAGAGACAAAGGGAGTATTTGTTGTCTTAGGGGTTGTTTGGATCACACCCCAGCCAGCCCACCAAAATTGGCTCGCCAAAGATTTGGCCAAGGATTCTGCCGCCATGATCTCGCCAACGCGCGGGCATAGAAATTGAACCGCCATGATCTCACCAACGCGCGGGCATAGAAATTGAACGGGGCAACCAAAATATTGGCCCTGGCGCTGATTCAAGCGAAGCATGTGGGAGCAGTCAACGACCAAAAAATTGGTTGGGCAAGCCGCGGCTGCAATCCAAACAGCCCCTTACATTCGCTGGAATCTACAACGACTTTTTGGGTCAATGGCTTTCCATGTATTAGTAGTACATTTTAATTACCAGTCGTTTATTTATTTTGTACTCCCTCCATATCAAAATATAAAATGTTTTTAGGCTAGTTTAACCTAAAAAACAGCTTATATTTTGGTATAGAGGTAGTAGGATTCTCTAGAAAATACTCCCTTTATGGGTTAAATCAGTGTTCGTTTAAATTATAAAACACAAATTAATTGGCAACTAACAAGTTGTGATGATATAAACATCCTTAATCAAACGAGCTGACTATTGAAGAGCACACACAAGATATTTAACTTGGTTTTGTCTCTGATGAGCTAGAGCCTGGAGGTACAACACACCAATGTATCCAACCACAAATTGGTTCTGTCTCATTTATTTTTGATTTTAAACCAGCCTTTTTGTGCACTTGGTACAAAAAGAGGGAGACCCAGTGATTTTATCAATTTTTGCTACTTTACAGACATATCATCCCCCAATTTCTATCTTCCCTTCCAACTCTTCGCACTCCCTCCTGAGCAAATCTCAGGTGTCCTATCTAACATCATGTTCTAACATTTCATCATTCTGATTACCTCCATAAGGGAGAACAACATTTTTGCATCCTCCCACTTGACACTCACTACAAAACATGTAGGTCAGGAGGCCAACCGACACATCAACTGCTCAAATGGATCCCATATTTGTCACTTCGCAGTCCTAATTTAGGAGAAGAACGCAGTCTGTCCAACAAGTGCCGGCGAGTTGGCATTTCCTGAAAAGAGTAATAATCAAGGGATTCCCTAAGCTTGCGCAGACTGAGTTGGCATTCGTGTATGGTTATGTTCACCCTCGTATGTCACAATGAGCATCGATGGATCATCCACGCAACGCTCAACATGCTTCCGCGCAGGGCAACCCCTCACACTGCTGCATTTGTAGTACCCCCTGCATTTTGAGTTCAGCCATTGGTTAGTCTTCTCCAGGGAAAAATCAAACTTAGAAACATGTTGGGTTGGAAATAAAAATAGAAGTACAACGAGCCATGTTTCTACATCCGGTGTTTATTAAAAAGAGGAAAAATTCTGTGCCAATTCAGAGGACCATATTTATGTGGTTGCCATTACTGTACAGCTATATTTGTGTGTTTTATCATCAGGCAAGTCATTTGGATAGGATTATTATATGTATATGGTGGGTGAATCACGATAGCATGATCTCGGTTGAATTAAGAAGTGGTCACTTTAAGACTCATGATTGATATATTTTCCAAAAGTGGCATGGGAAAGAAAGAATGGCATCATCCACGAAGTAATTAGTTAATGTCATAGCAATTAAGGCATCGACACCTCATGGATACCGAATCGCATAGAGGATAGAAAACAAACATGTACAGCACCCAAGAAAACACATTCCTTGGATAAAGTGTGTTCTGATTATCATTGACACATTAGTTATCACAAGGCACTTGAGTGCTCATGGTTGTATCAGTCGTGCATTCCATAATAGCATGTAAATGATCACATCTTTACCAACAAAGTTGATGTGCTATGGTGATTACAGCATCATCATGACTAATTTCTATCACTGTATAATAAAAATGTTAGCAAAGAAAAACCACCCTACAAAGTATCAAATGTGCAGTACACAACTAGAAAGATTACATTACTAAAGAATACCTGGGATGAGGGGAACCCTTAATTGGCTTCTGCCCATACTTCCTCCAGGAGTATTCGTCTGGAGGTATATCAGCAATTTTATTACTAATTGCGGGAACTTTAATCGTCCTCTTCACCCGCAACTTCCTGCTGAAATAGGGTAGATAACAATTATCATGGTGCCCTGTCTTGAATCAAAAGAATCAGAAACACCAAAGATAGCAGATTTACTACCTTCTCTTAGAACAATGGCACCTGCCAGTTGCAGCACACTTGCCATTTCCATCCTCCCCACGTCCCGAGCACCGCCTCCTCGGCGCCTGCTGCGCGTTCACCGGGTCGCTCATAGCAGGCCCACCGATCAGATGGAAGGAGGAAGACTTGGCATCCAGGCTGGCCACACTGCCGTCCATGCTCAAAGATGACATGAAGGACCTCGCGGACGACATCGTCCCGGTGCCACTGGGGCTGTCAAACTTGAGGTTGATCCCACTGTTGCTTCTCTTGAACATCTCGGCCCGCATCTTCTGCTGCTGGTGCTGATGCTGCTGCTGGAACTGGTTGTACCGCGATGAGTCGCCGAACTGGAAGTGCGCGGACAACGGCTGCACCAGCTTGGGAGGCCCTCCGATCGGGTGCGCGGCCTGTGATGAATCCAGAATGCTGTTTCTGCTGCTAGGATACACCTGAGCCGAGCTGGTCGAAGGGTGCGCGCTGTTCAGCACCACCACCGGGGTGTTGTTGTCCAGGAAGCTCTTCTGGCTCAAGAACCCCGGGGTCTGCCTTCTGCTCACCAGCTTGGCTCTAGGATGGTGGGTTCCCCCTCCTTCGTTGCCGTTGCCGTTGCCGTTGCCGAGGAGGGAGACCACCTTCCTGAACTTGGCACAGGCTTCGTCCGTCCCCAGCGCTATGCTCCTGAGCTGCGCCGGGTCCTGGGTCTGGGCGAGCAGGCCGAGCACTCTGTGGCAGCTCTCCACGGCCATCCTGTTGGCCTCCTCCACCTCCTCCATTTTTACTTTCTTGAGAAGCTCACCAGCACCTCGGCTACTCGGCAGCTCTCACCCTACCACGGCAGATCTGCAGAGCAGGAAATGGGAGAGAAAACTCACTCAGATCTCAAGAAAAGCTCACCAAGGCTGCTACTCTGTATTACTCGCATCAGCCATCACAGGAGCAACAGGCTGAGGACCAAGAAAGCGTTCCCGGACCGGATCACGGCGGAAGCCAGTCCGGCAGAAGCGGCAGGAGTGGGCACCGAGAGAGAGAGAGAGAGGATGAACCCGCGGCGGCAAGAAGCGACCCTAGCAGGCGATTTTGTTGCGTGCGGACGCATCAAGCGGGGGCAACAACCCCACCACCACCGCCACACCCTCCAAGATTCCCCCAAGAAAGAGAAGCGCTCGCCCGCGCAAGCAAGCACGACGGCGCCGAGCCCGCCCGCCCACTCACCTCGGGGAGGGGGATCCTCTCGCGCGCGCGATGAATCCAGAACCGCGGCCGCGAGCTCGCTCGGAGTCGACGGACGACGGTCGTCCCGTCCCCCACCACCACCGGAGACCAGCTAGTGGAAGAAGGTGTGAACGAAGGAGCGGACGGAGACCAGGCCGGGGTGGAGAAGAAATTAGGAGTAATTCTCCGTCCCCATTTGTTTTCCTGCAGCCGAGGCCGCCGGCCTGTATAATATTGCTCCCCGGCCCCCCACGCCGTGGAAAATTCGTCGCCACTTGGCCTAGTTTATCGCGGCGCCACGTTAGGAAACGCTGCCGCTGGGCGGATCCGGGCCGTCGGAGCGGCGACGGACGGCAGGAGATCTATATTTGGGGAAGGGTTTTAGTTTAGTTTAGTTTAGCGGTGAGATGGGATGATGGGGTGGGTCAAAACGTCAAAGGAGGGAGGGACATGGGTCGGTCAGTGTGGTGTGGGGTGAAGTGATTTCTGATTTGTTGACCATTGCCACTCGGCTCACATGGAAAAGGTCAGGGAGGCACACATGCGGACGATTTGTTCCTCCATACTTTAATGTGCCGGATTTGGACTAGGGTCGTAGTAGAAACTTTACCTAACTCACATGATGATGAATAATTATGTAAAGATTTTACATCGCCATCTGTACTTTCTTTTATTGTTCATTGTTTCATATATGAGGTCTACACTTCAAACATGGTTTCCGCAACAATTCGGTTTTCCACCGGATACTCTTCATCCAAATAAAAGCATTTTGGTCTCATATATGAGGTCTACACTTTCTCGGTTATTTCCGCATATTTTGTCGTGGTGCTTGTAGATAACATTGCCTAGAATAGCATGCGATATCCAGCTGTCTCTTCGTTCAAAACGAATTGAATGCGGAGTCCGAACTCCTATGATAAGATGAGAACGGGAATGGGGGAAGCCGGGAAGGGAATGCTTGTCCGAAGAACATGCTTGGCGTGTGGGGCATCGTTGATTCGATGCTGCTGCATTATGATACTGCAATAATGGAATTTTATCTACAGATAGATGAGGAGTGGCGCCATTATTACGAGCCCATGATTGATTTTTCTCTATCCATACATACACGAGTAGTAGTACGAGTAGCAGACACGTGAGTCGTCGGGCCCTGGATCACATGCTCCTGTTTACGTACAAGCATCCAGGTTGCCCAAAGGTCAAAAGACAGCTCCCACCTCCCAAGGAATGTCACATGCAGCTTCTCTCCTTTTGTTTAACTTTTTGTACCAAACAATGCGCTTGCAATTTCCTCGCACTCCGGTTAGTCCTGCACACAAATCATAATCAGCATCTAGGGTGATGACTGTAAATTGATGTGAATAAAATTTTAATTGCTAGAGTGGATTTTTTTTGAAAAGGGACGCTTTATTACTTAAAAAGTTAAGCATTACACCCCGGCTCAGCATAACTAAGTTGCAGACAGCCAAACAAGGTCCTCTCATACAGACAAAAATAAAAGGCGAAATACAAAGAAACATGTAGAGTCTGTATAATGCCTAAAGCGGAGGGGGGAGGGGGTCAATCTTAACATCATGTTGTCACCCATGTTGGGTAAAAGTATCACTCGCCGCAGCCTCCAAATATGTACACACCTCCGTAAACAGATTTGATTCTTCACGCGTTATAGAGATGACCATAAACGAGAAGTCCCGATACATCTGTAGATAACCCGCATCGGAGAAGTACTTTTACCGTTAAAAAACCTTATCATTTCTTTATATAGATAAAGCGACCAAATAACGGCAAGCAGGGCCGGCCCTAGGGTATGGCCGGCGGGGCGACGGCCTAGGGCCCAGGCGAGGGAAGGGTCCATGATGGAGTATTTATATATACTATAGCCCAACAAAAAATAGGTAAAAAATACAAAGGAATTAAAAAATAGAAATAAGAGGCTCATCAGATAGCTAGCTAGCGACCCCGATTGATTAGCAAATACCAAGCGCGTCATGCGGTGTGACACACGCGAATTGCCAGGCACACGACTGCTCGTTTTCCTTCGTAGGTTCGTCGCCCGTGACGCCCATCGGCCTCCTCTCTCGGCGCCTTGCCGCGCCGCCCTCGCCTCGGCTGTTGCTGCCCGCTGGAGCTGCACGCACCGACGCCGCACGACAGTCCGGCAGCTTGGCTATCGGGCATCCGGCAAGGCGGCACCACGACAATACCTAGTATACATCCGACTACAAGTCTTGAAGTCTACAACGCGGCCGTCTTCAATCCCTAAAATTCTGCAAGTGAGTACGTTTGAACGTTTTCATCCATGTTCCTTACTTGTTGTCCACCCCCTAAATCTTAATTTGACAATTTCAGTAGTTTATTATTCTTTATTTAGTATGTACGTATTCAACTATACATCCATGATCCATCCTCCAATTTTAGTATGCACGAAATTTTAAAATTTTCTAATCCAATCTATTAATTTTTTGTCATTCTATGTACATGTCTAGGGTTTCATTTTGTGATCTTTTTAGTATTATTCTTGGTGATAGAGTCACTTCGAATTTGGTATTTTTTGTTCTTGATGGAATCATTTGAATTATTACGGTTAAATTTTAAAGTAAAGATGTGTTTGAAAGTTACTCTTAATAAGTTATATATATAACGCACACACATACATATATATGGTCTTAGGACTTAGGACATAGGGGCCCATGTCGTCGAGTTTGCCTAGGGCCTCCCGAAACACAGGGCCGGCCCTGACGACAAGCACTCCCACCCTGAGAAGAGTTATAAACCTGTGATCAATCCCATGTAACCAGTTACCATATAAATTAGCAATACTACAGGGAGGATACAAATCAGAAGCTATTTGGATGACAGACCATATAAAACGAGTCAATTTGCATTGGAATAATAAATGTTTCATTATCTCATCATGGTGACGAAAGACACATTACGGACTTCCATGCCAATTTCTCTTAATAAGGTTATCTTTAGTAAGAATGACTCTGCGACGAAGATACCATGCAAAGATTTTATTCCTTTTTTAAACCAAAGGTTTTATTCTTAAGAGGTATCTTCATCTTCTAGATATTCTTATTATTATCAACTGGCACATCAAACTGGATTAACACTCTATACATAGACCCATTGTTAATTGTCCATTTTCATGGAGGTTCCATTATGTGATGCACCGACTTAATCATGCACTAATCATACATGCAAATGCGCACGATCAAGATCAGAGACTCACAAAAAGATATTACAACACAACTCTAGACATAAATTAAAGTCATACAGCTTTATATTACAAGTCAGAGCCACGAAGGCTCGAATACATAAGTCAACGGAAGCAACAACATGCGAGTACATACATAAGTAAACAAGTCTGCCTTAAAGAAGGCTAGCAAAACAACGATAACTAGATCGAAAAGGCGCAGACCTCCTGCCCGGGGTCTCCTAACTACTCCTAGTCGTTGGCGGTCTCCATGTAGTAGTAGGCTCCATCGGGGTAGTAATAATCGTCGACGGGATCAGCTGGCTCCTAGGCTCCGTCATCTGATCGCAACAATCGGGTAGAGGGGAAAAGAGGTAGCAAAGCAACTATGAGTACTCATCCAAAGAACTCGCAAGACTTACATCAAATCTATACAAAGTATGCATTTGTATCAAAGGAATGGGGCTTTATCCTTGAACTTCACTACAGAAATGCTAGAATGGAAGGGAAGACCTAGCCTATCGAGGACTAGAATCTTGCATCCTCTTTCAGTATTAGAAGAGTGCAGATTAGCATATTATAAAGTAACAAGTATATTATAGTAATGCCCCGAGATCCTTCCTCTACTCCCTGCGGGAAAGCGGTCCTGGAGCCATCATATCCATTTAGTGTCTCTAGTATCTAGTCCTAGTTGTAATAGATCAGGATACAACTCCGAGCGTCTGTTACCATGGACACGACTATTCGAATAAATATTTCCCTGTGATGCGGCTTGAAGCTACATCGGTATTTCCTCAAAGAGGAAGGGGTGATGCAGCACAACAGCGGTAGGTATTTCCCTCAGATGTGAAACTAAGGTTATCGAACCAGTAGGAGAACCAAGCAACACAACGTAAACAACACCTGCACACAAATAACAACTTCTCGCAACCCTACGTGTAAAAGGGGTTGTCAATCCCTTTCGGGTAGCGGCGCCCCAAATGAGCAAACGGACGTGAATAAAACTGCAGTAGATCGATAGATCGAACGCCAAATAAACTAAATAAGAATAAATTACAGCAAGGTATTTTTGTATTTTTGGTTTAATAGATCTGAAAATAAAACAAAGGAAAATAGATCGCAAAGGCAAATAATATGAGAAAGAGACCCGGGAGCCGTAGGTTTCACTAGTGGCTTCTCTCGAGAAAAATAGCAAACAGTGGGTGAACAAATTACGGTTGGGAAATTGATAGAACTTCAAATAATCATGACGATATCTAGGCAATGATCATTATAGGCATCACGTCTAAGATTAGTAGATCGACTACTGCCTGCATCTACTACTATTACTCCAAACATCGACCGCTATCCAACATGCATCTAGTGTATTAAGTTCATGGAGAAACGGAGTAATGCAATAAGAACGATGTAACACCCGGATGATTAAGCAACAGTGATCACCTCGGTTACTGTGGCTAACCTCACGTTGATTCGAACCCGGTCTACAAATAAATTCAAAACAAAACCAAAGATAAAAGGTTTCAAAAACTAAAACTAAAATGTTCGGGGGTTGTCTAAAATAGCAAACCTAATTATGGTGGGGTGCACAAAATTTTGTAAAATGTTTTGGCATTTTAATTAATCTAAAACAGAAAGTAAGAAAAGGGAAAAATATAAAAAAAGGAAAATAAAACAAAAGAGGTGGGGGGAAGGAACCCCCACTGGCCCATCTGGGCCAGCCCTTCCCCACCTGGCCCAGCCAGCCCCCCCCGAACCCCCCACCTGGCCCCCTCACCCCTGGCCCAGCCCCCTACCCTGGGCCGGCCCAGCCGGCCGGCCACTTAGCCCTCCCGCGGCTAGAAACCCTAGCCGCCCCACCTCACTCGCCCCCACTCGCCCCCCCCCCCTGCCCCGATCCCCTTTCCCCTACCCCCGCCCCGATCCAGATCGGGGGCGAGACCCCCGTCGCACCCCTCATCGCCGGCGGCCCCCCGCCGCCCCAACCGGTCGCCTCCACCCCCCTCCTCCTCTCCACCGCCCGGACCCCCTCCTCCCCTCCGTCGCCCCCACGCGCGGGGCACCCGCCACTGCGGGGTCAACCCCGGCCTCCCCCGCCTCACCGGACGCCCTCCCCGACGCCGGCGACCGCCTCCCCGACTCCCTCCTCGCCGGTCGCCTCCAAGCTTCACCGCGCCCGCCTCCTAGACCCTACGCGCCCCTCCCCGTGAGCTCTTCCCCCCCCCCCCGTCGCTCCCCTCTCCCCCCTCCCGAACGACGCCGCGCCCGGAGCCCCGTCGCCGGCTCCGCCCCGGCTCCGGCCACCCGCGGCCACGCCGCCGTCCCACCCCCGGCCCCTCCCCGCTCCCCCCGTGCGGCTCCCCTGCCGCGGCCGCCGCGCCCTTTTCCCCCTGGTCGCCTCGGCCACGTGCACGGGCACCACCGACCGCGCCACAGCCGCTCGCCGTCCCTGCCCCGCTCCGGTCGCCGTCGCGGCCCCTGGCCGCCGGCGCTGCTGCCCCCACCTACCGCGGCCGTCGCCGCCGGCTGTGGCCCGCGCTGCTCACGCCCACTCCGGCCCCGAACCGGCCTCGCCTTGCTGTCGGGCAGGGGTGCGGCTTCGCCCGCACCAGCCTGCCCGTATGCCCGTTAGGGGCCTTGGCCTATGACAGGGGGCCCCACGCCCAGAACGGAGTTAAAAAAAATAATAATAAAAATAAAAAATAATAATAATAATAATAAATAATAATAATAATAAAAAAAATAATAATAATAAAAATAATAATAAATAAATAAATAATAAATAAATAATAAATTAAATAAAAACAATAAATATAATTAATAAAAATAAAATGAAAATGAATTAAAACTAATTAACTAATTAATTAATTAATTAAATAAGTAAGTAATTAATTAGTCTAATTAATTCTGATTAATTAACCCTAATCACTAATTAACCTAATTAACTAATGATAATTAACTCTGATTAGGTTAACTAGATATTAGAGAATGACATGCGGGACCCACCTGTCAGGGTTGACTCGGTCAACCCTGTTGACTGATGATGTCAGCATGACATCATGCTGATGTCATAAAAGCATTTTCGAAATTAATTAAATAATTAATTAAATTCCTGAAATTAATAAAATCTTTTAAAAATCATATCTTTTAATCCGTAATCCGGATTAAAATATTTTCAACATGAAAGTTGCTCAGAACGACGTGACGAATCCGGATACGCAGTCCGTTCGTCCACCACACGCCTCTAACCTATCGAACCTGCAAACTTTCCTCTCCGGTTCATCTGCCTGACAGACGTCCGGAACCGGGAAAACTTCCCCGGATGTTTTCCCCCCTAACCAGTACCCCCTCATACCACGTTAGGGCACGCCTAGCATCGCTTCTTGACATGTCATGCATCGATATGCATCTGTTTGCTTGTATTCATTGTTTCTTCCCCCTCTTCTCTCCGGTAGACTACGAGACCGACGCTGCTGCTGCCCAGTTCGACTACGGAGTTGACGACCCCTCTCTCTTGCCAGAGCAACCAGGCAAGCCCCCCCCCTTGATCACCAGATATCGCCTATTCTTCTCTATACTGCTTGCATTAGAGTAGTGTAGCATGTTACTGCTTTCCGTTGATCCTATTCTGATGCATAGCCTGACATTGTTGCTACACCTGTTGATACCTTACCTGCAATCCTAAATGCTTAGTATAGGATGCTAGTTTATCATCATTGGCCCTACATTCTTGTCAGTCTGCCTTGCTATACTATCGGGCCGTGATCACCTGGGAGGTGATCACGGGTATATACTATACATACATACATACTATACAGATGGTGACTAAAGTCGGGTCAGCTCGAAGAGTACCCGCGAGTGATTCACGGATTGGGGGCTGAAAGGACTTTTGTCCCGACGGCCCTCTGTGTGGATCTTTGGGCGGAGCGACAGGGCAGGTTGAGACCGCCTAGGAGAGAGGTGGGCCTGGCCCTGTTCGGCGTTCGCGGACACTTAACACGCTTAACGAGATCTTGGTATTTGATCTGAGTCTGGCTACGAGCCTATACGCACTAACCATCTACGTGGGAGTAGTTATGGGTATCCCGACGTCGTGGTATCAGCCGAAGCACTTCAGACGTCAGCGACGGAGCGGCGCGCGCCGAATTGGACTGGAACGCCACTAGGCTAGGTCTGCTTTCGGCCGCCCTCGCAACGTGCAGGTGTGCTATGGGCGATGGGCCCAGACCCCTGTGCGCTTAGGTTTAGACCGGCGTGCTGGCCTCTCTGTTGTGCCTAGGTGGGGCTGCGACGTGTTGATCTTCCGAGGCCGGGCATGACCCAGGAAAGTGTGTCCGGCCAAATGGGATCGAGCGTGTTGGGCTATGTGGTGCACCCCTGCAGGGAAGTTTAATCTATTCGAATAGCCGTGATCTTCGGTAACAGGACGACTTGGAGTTGTACCTTGACCTTATGACAACTAGAACCGGATACTTAATAAAACACACCCTTCCAAGTGCCAGATACAACCGGTGGTCGCTCTACCTCAGGGATATGAGGAGGGGATCGCCGGGTAGGATTATGCTATGAGATGTTATTGGGAGATGCTACTTGGAGGACGTCAATCTACTCTCTTATACTTGATGCAAGACGAAGGTGACCAGAAGCGTAGTCTTCGACAGGATTAGCTATCCCCCTCTTATTCTGGCATTCTGCAGTTCAGTCCACTGATATGGCCTCCTTACACATATACCCATGCATATGTAGTGTAGTTCCTTGCTTGCGAGTACTTTGGATGAGTACTCACGGTTGCTTTCTCCCCCCTTTTCTCCCCTTTCCTTCTTCCTGGTTGTCGCAACCAGATGCTGGAGTCCAGGAGCCAGACGCCACCGTCGACGACGACCCCTACTACACCGGAGGTGCCTACTACTACGTGCTGCCCGCTGACGACGACCTGGAGTAGTTTAGGAGGATCCCAGGCAGGAGGCCTGCGCCTCTTTCGATCTGTATCCCAGTTTGTGCTAGCCTTCTTAAGGCAAACTTGTTTAACTTATGTCTGTACTCAGATATTGTTGCTTCCGCTGACTCGTCTATGATCGAGCACTTGTATTCGAGCCCTCGAGGCCCCTGGCTTGTATTATGATGCTTGTATGACTTATTTTATTTGTAGAGTTGTGTTGTGATATCTTCCCGTGAGTCCCTGATCTTGATCGTACACATTTGCGTGCATGATTAGTGTACGATTGAATCGGGGGCGTCACAAGTTGGTATCAGAGCCGACTGCCTGTAGGAATCCCCCTTCCACACTCCTTGGCCGAAGTCGAGTCTAGACATTACAAAAACTTTTACTAACTTGGCTGTGTGCCTTACGGGCCCACGTCGCCATCGGGTGGTACTAGGATCTTTTACTCCTCGACCTTTACTCTGGGACTCTGAACTCTTTTCTACTCGGGTTAAACGAATTTACTAACTCTAACATTAGGATCCCGTTACCACGTTCACCCCGAAGTTGGATAAGCCATAGTTATTCTGTAGGATAGCATTTTGAATAGTGCCCATGTTGTCATTTGACTCCATTGAAACATCTTTGTTTTCAGATGGAACCCGCGAGGCAGGTCGTGCGCCACACTGCGGCCATTGGTGCCTCAGGATCACCTGCTGTGCTAGCTGATATGATGACCTATCTGGGTTATCGCTGGCACCCTGAGTACACCGTCTACGAGGAGTACCAGGACTTTAACCAGGAGCAGTACCGTGCCATCGTCCACCTCTACTCTCGGGAGTATGAGTCCACTACCGTGCTGCACACCGCTCATGGTGTTGGAGTGACCATCGAGATGGCAGTCCACGATGCGGCTCATGCTGCTCTGACACGTCTTCGTGGAGAGTATCAGGCATTGGACACTTCCCCTTTCAGGCACATTCCTATCGCATCTGACGTTGGTGCGGAGGGATACTACACTGCCGCCTACTCCACCGTCACCCGAGAGCCGTTCCACCATCAGCGCCTGGTTCTGCATGCTGATGGGCTGGACCGAGCTAACAGAGCTCTTCGCCACGAGTTGTACACCACTCGTCAGCACCTTTACAGGGCTCTGACGCGGTTGCACCCCTTTGTCCGGTCTGGACAGCTGCCGCGTTCTGCGATCTACCCAGCCAGGACCGTGATGCCCCACGGTGTCGGATGGCCAGAGGTGGGAGGCTACTCTCCCGCACTTGGTCCTCTTCTGCCACCTGAGCGTCGGGTTCTACACCAGAGTATCCGCGGCCCCCAGGCCACTGACGTGGAGG
Source organism: Triticum aestivum (assembly GCF_018294505.1). NCBI lineage: Eukaryota > Viridiplantae > Streptophyta > Magnoliopsida > Poales > Poaceae > Triticum > Triticum aestivum. The sequence continues at coordinate 555,583,139 of NC_057803.1, read as the reverse complement.
ACTATCCGTTGCCTCACTACCAGCTGTCAGGTTACAGCTACCTTCACAGTACCTCCTGGGACTGATGTAGTCTTGTTCATTAGTCTTAGATGCACTCGCGAGCCTGCGTGCCGCCTATGATGACTTAGTCTATGTACGGAACTCTGTGTACTGAACTCTATGTCCGACCCCTTTTGTAAGTTATGCCGACTATCTATGTGGTATCTGTCGTGCTCCTTTCATTATGCATGTTTCATCATGAGTGACTCTTGTCTATGTAATTTCTCAAATGCTGAACTACCCCTGTTATATAATAGCAGGATGGTTAGGCCAGCAGGTCGTGGTCGTGGTGGCAACTTCCCACCACCGCCTGAGTACATGGCTGGTATGATCCAACAGCTTGAGATGAATCGCCAGTTCATGGAAAACATGATGGCTCAGTTTCCTCGCCCCAATATGAACCAGCATCCAAACACAACAACTCTGCAGGATTTCATACGCCTCAACCCAAGTGTGTACCGCAGCTCAACCCAGCCGCTGGATGCTGATGACTGGCTCCGTGACATCACCTATGAAATGGAGTCTGCTGATGTGGCCCCTGCCAGCTATGTCACCTTTGCTTCCTTCTTCCTGAAGGGACCCGCAGCTCAATGGTGGGACAGCCACAGGCGTACTCTGCCAGTTGGGACAATCATCTCCTGGCCAGACTTTCAGGCTGCCTTCCGTGCCCGCTTCATTCCTCAGGGAATCATGGACAGGAAGAAGCGTGAGTTTCGCAACCTCACCCAAGGCAACAAGACTGTTGAAGCTTATCAGCGGGAGTTTCTGGACTTATCCCGCTATGCTGAAGAAGACATTGCAACTGATGCTCGCAGACAGGAGAAGTTCCGTGAAGGCCTTCAAGCTGACATCAAGCTCACACTTCTAGTGCATGACTTTGCCGATTTCGCCACCTTGGTGAACAAGGCCATCAATGTAGAGACTGGTCTGCAAGAACACCAGAGCTCTCAAAGGCGCAACCGTGACACGGGCTCATCTTCGGGCCCGCCCTCGCAGAAGCGTAAGATATGGATCCCGAACAGCATGTACCGTCCAACTGCACCTGCCCCAAGGCAGTCTTATGCTGCACCTCGTCTGCCGGCTGCTCCAACTAGGCAGCCGAGGCTTCCAGCTCCACCACCCCAAGCTCCTGTTCCTACCCCCGAGAATGGGTTGTGCTTCAGGTGCGGACAACCAGGGCACCGTGCTAGGGAATGCAACCAGAAACAGAATCAACTGGCCCTTCCAGCAACTGGCCGTGGGAACAACCAGGCCCGCAACAACATTGCCAAGTCTTATGGCCGTGTTCATGCCAACCACATTGATCTGAATGAAGCTCAAGACCAGCCTGCTACGGTGATGGGTACACTCCTCGTAAATTCAGTACCAGCATCTGTTTTATTTGATACAGGAGCATCGCATTCATTCATGTCAGAAGATTTTGCATTCACGCATGGCATTAAAAGTGAAGACATGAACGCTTCTCTATTAGTGCACACCCCTGCGGGCCAATGTCGAACCTCCATGATTTGCAACGACGTCCCTGTAGAAATTGAAGGACTGGAATTCCTTGTCTCTCCCATCGTACTGAAGTCCTGTAGCATTGATCTCATTCTGGGAATGGATTGGTTAAAGGCGCATACCGCTTCTATCGTTTGTGCCACCAAGACCGTCCATCTGCTACACCCTTCTGATGAAATAATTAGCTACGATGCTCATCTGGTTCGGAATGCCGAGGCCAGACTTTATGCCTTAAACGCATTGAACGCTACACCACTTGAGGGCATTGAAAACATTCCCGTCGTGCGTGAATTCCTAGACGTCTTTCCTGAAGAACTCCCAGGGATTCCCCCTGCTAGAGCTGTCGAATTCGTCATCGACTTGAAACCAGGCACCACTCCTATAGCCAAGCGACCCTACAAGATGCCGCCGCATGAACTCCTTGAGCTTAAGGAGGAAATCGATAATTCTCTTCGAAGTGGTTTCATTCGCCCAAGTTGCTCTCCTTGGGGAGCACCTTCTCTCTTTGTCAAGAAGAAAGATGGGACGAACCGATTGGTCCAAGACTACCGTCCTATAAATCAAGCTACCATTCAGAATAAGTATCCTCTTCCTCGGATCAATGATCTGTATGATCAATTGGCTGGTTCATCAGTGTTCTCTAAACTCGACTTGAGGTTGGGTTACCACCAGATCCGTGTTCGTGAGGAAGATATCCCCAAGACCGCATTCGTGACTCGTTATGGTTCATACGAGTACACCGTCATGTCTTTCGGCTTAACCAATGCTCCAGCCACCTTCTCTCGCCTGATGAACTATATATTCATGGATTACCTCGACAAGTTCGTCGTGGTTTATCTGGATGATATTCTGGTATTTTCCAAGAACGAAGAGGAACATGCTGAACATCTTCGCCTCGTGCTGGAAAAGCTACGAGAGCATCAACTTTATGCCAAGTTCTCCAAATGTGAATTCTGGCTTCCCGAAGTAACCTATCTCGGGCATGTCATCTCTAAGGATGGTATTGCCGTCAACCCTGAACGAGTTCAGGCTATTCTCGATTGGACTCCTCCGAAGAACGTTAAGCAAGTCAGAAGTTTTCTCGGTCTCGCCAGCTACTGCCGTCGATTCGTCGAGAACTTCTCCAAGATTGCCAGGCCTCTGACTAACCTATTGCATAAGGGCGTCAAGTTCCAATGGACAGATAAATGTCAGGAAAGTTTCCAGGCACTCAAGGACAAGTTGACTTCTGCCCCAGTACTAGCTCCTCCTGATACTAAGAAGGACTTCGTCATTTACTGCGACGCTTCCCGTCAAGGACTAGGCTGTGTCCTAATGCAAGAGCGCAAAGTGGTTGCTTATGCCTCTCGGCAATTGCGCCCTCACGAGGAGAACTACCCAGTTCACGACCTCGAACTTGCTGCTGTCATTCATGCACTAAAACAGTGGCGACATTACCTACTCGGTAATCGTTGCGAGATCTTCACTGACCACCAAAGTCTGAAGTATCTGTTTACTCAGCCAGACCTGAACCTCCGTCAGCAGAGATGGATGGAGACTGTTGCAGACTTTGATTTGGGTATTTCCTATACACCAGGCAAGGCTAATGTAATGGCTGATGCCTTGAGCCGCAAGTCTTACTGCAACCACCTCCAGGTTCACAAAGTTCAGCCCTCACTTGTTGAAGAATTCAGAAAACTGAACCTCCATATTGTGCCTCCGGGTGCACTCGCTCCCCCTCCTCCGGAGTTCCGCAAGATGAATCTCCGTGTTGTTCCCCAGGGTTCCCTCTATACCCTGGCTGTTGAACCCGATCTCGTGGGCACCATAAAGACAATGCAGGGATTTGACTCTGAAGTCTACAAGATTAAGCAAGACATCAAAGAAGGAAGTCCCTCATCCTTCACTATTGCTGATGATGGCGCCTTGTACTTCAAAGGCCGCCTAGTGGTGCCGTGTAAGGAGGAAAACCTGAATATGACCCAGGAGGTTATGAAAGAAGCTCATGATACGCCTCTATGTATTCATCCTGGTAGTACAAAGATGTACCAAGACATCCGCCAGAGATTCTGGTGGTCTAATATGAAGCAAGACATTGCTCGTTATGTTGCTGAATGTGACGTTTGCCGTCGTATCAAAGCAGAACATCAAAGGCCTGCTGGAACTCTACAACCTATATCTATTCCTGAATGGAAATGGGACCATGTTGAAATGGACTTCGTCACTGGATTCCCCAAATCGCAGAAAGGCAATGATGCTATTCTTGTCGTCATTGACCGACTTTCTAAGGTTGCACATTTTCTGGCGGTCAAAGAAACGATCACTGCTAGTCAGCTTGCAACTCTCTACATGACCAGAATTGTTTCGCTTCACGGTATTCCACTGGTTATCAGTTCAGACCGTGGCAGTTTATTCACTTCAAGATTCTGGGCAAGTTTCCAAGAAGCTATGGGCACTCATCTGTCTTTCAGCACTGCTTTTCATCCTCAGTCACAAGGGCAAGTTGAACGTGTCAACCAAGTTCTCGAAGACATGCTTCGAGCTTGTGTTGTTTCCTTCGGCAAGAAATGGGAGGAATCTCTTCCGTATGCCGAGTTCTCTTATAATAATAGCTATCAGGCTAGTCTGAAGATGGCCCCCTTCGAAGTGTTATATGGACGAAAGTGCCGAACCCCTCTGAACTGGTCAGAAACTGGGGAACGTCCACTCTTCGGTCCGGATATTATCCAACATGCCGAAGAACAAGTCCGCATTATTCGCGAGAATCTCAAGACTGCTCAGTCACGTCAGAAGAGTCAGTATGACCGTCATCATAAGGACATGGTCTATCAACCTGGCGAAAAGGCCTATCTTCGCGTTACACCAATGAAGGGTGCTCACCGCTTCGGGATCAAGGGCAAACTAGCTCCTCGCTATATTGGCCCTTTCACTATTCTGGAAAGGCGTGGAAAAGTGGCTTATCAGCTGGAGCTTCCGCCGAACCTTTCTCAGGTTCACGATGTGTTCCACGTGTCACAACTCCGACGCTGCTTCAAGGACCCAATCCGAGCAGTGGACCATGAAGTGCTCGAATTGCAACAGGACCTCTCCTATAAAGAGCATCCGGTCCGCATTCTCGACCAAGCTGAACGCCGCACACGTCAGAAGGCGATCAAGTTCCTCAAAGTCCAGTGGTCGAATCACTCTGAAGACGAAGCCACCTGGGAACGCGAGGATCGTCTACGAGATGAATATCCCGCACTCTTTCCTTCTACCTCCTAAATCTCGGGACGAGATTTCTTGTAGTGGAGGAGATTTGTAACACCCGGATGATTAAGCAACAGTGATCACCTCGGTTACTGTGGCTAACCTCACGTTGATTCGAACCCGGTCTACAAATAAATTCAAAACAAAACCAAAGATAAAAGGTTTCAAAAACTAAAACTAAAATGTTCGGGGGTTGTCTAAAATAGCAAACCTAATTATGGTGGGGTGCACAAAATTTTGTAAAATGTTTTGGCATTTTAATTAATCTAAAACAGAAAGTAAGAAAAGGGAAAAATATAAAAAAAAGGAAAATAAAACAAAAGAGGTGGGGGGAAGGAACCCCCACTGGCCCATCTGGGCCAGCCCTTCCCCACCTGGCCCAGCCAGCCCCCCCGAACCCCCCACCTGGCCCCCTCACCCCTGGCCCAGCCCCCTACCCTGGGCCGGCCCAGCCGGCCGGCCACTTAGCCCTCCCGCGGCTAGAAACCCTAGCCGCCCCACCTCACTCGCCCCCACTCGCCCCCCCCCCGCCCCGATCCCCTTTCCCCTACCCCCGCCCCGATCCAGATCGGGGGCGAGACCCCCGTCGCACCCCTCATCGCCGGCGGCCCCCCGCCGCCCCAACCGGTCGCCTCCACCCCCCTCCTCCTCTCCACCGCCCGGACCCCCTCCTCCCCTCCGTCGCCCCCACGCGCGGGGCACCCGCCACCGCGGGGTCAACCCCGGCCTCCCCCGCCTCACCGGACGCCCTCCCCGACGCCGGCGACCGCCTCCCCGACTCCCTCCTCGCCGGTCGCCTCCAAGCTTCACCGCGCCCGCCTCCTAGACCCTACGCGCCCCTCCCCGTGAGCTCTTCCCCCCCCCCCGTCGCTCCCCTCTCCCCCCTCCCGAACGACGCCGCGCCCGGAGCCCCGTCGCCGGCTCCGCCCCGGCTCCGGCCACCCGCGGCCACGCCGCCGTCCCACCCCCGGCCCCTCCCCGCTCCCCCCGTGCGGCTCCCCTGCCGCGGCCGCCGCGCCCTTTTCCCCCTGGTCGCCTCGGCCACGTGCACGGGCACCACCCGCACCCCGCCGCCACAGCCGCTCGCCGTCCCTGCCCCGCTCCGGTCGCCGTCGCGGCCCCTGGCCGCCGGCGCTGCTGCCCCCACCTACCGCGGCCGTCGCCGCCGGCTGTGGCCCGCGCTGCTCGCGCCCACTCCGGCCCCGAACCGGCCTCGCCTTGCTGTCGGGCAGGGGTGCGGCTTCGCCCGCACCAGCCTGCCCGTATGCCCGTTAGGGGCCTTGGCCTATGACAGGGGGCACCACGCAAAGAACGGAGTTAAAAAAAAAAATAATAATAATAATAATAAAATAAATAATAATAATAATAAAAAATAATAATAATAAAAATAATAATAAATAAATAATAAATAATAAATTAAATAAAAACAATAAATATAATTAATAAAAATAAAATGAAAATGAATTAAAACTAATTAACTAATTAATTAATTAATTAATTAAGTAAGTAATTAATTAGTCTAATTAATTCTGATTAATTAACCCTAATCACTAATTAACCTAATTAACTAATGATAATTAACTCTGATTAGGTTAACTAGATATTAGAGAATGACATGCGGGACCCACCTGTCAGGGTTGACTCGGTCAACCCTGTTGACTGATGATGTCAGCATGACATCATGCTGATGTCATAAAAGCATTTTCGAAATTAATTAAATTAATTAATTCCTGAAATTAATAAAATCTTTTAAAAATCATATCTTTTAATCCGTAATCCGGATTAAAATATTTTCAACATGAAAGTTGCTCAGAACGACGTGACGAATCCGGATACGCAGTCCGTTCGTCCACCACACGCCTCTAACCTATCGAACCTGCAAACTTTCCTCTCCGGTTCATCTGCCTGACAGACGTCCGGAACCGGGAAAACTTCCCCGGATGTTTTTCCCCCCTAACCAGTACCCCCTCATACCACGTTAGGGCACGCCTAGCATCGCTTCTTGACATGTCATGCATCGATATGCATCTGTTTGCTTGTATTCATTGTTTCTTCCCCCTCTTCTCTCCGGTAGACTACGAGACCGACGCTGCTGCTGCCCAGTTCGACTACGGAGTTGACGACCCCTCTCTCTTGCCAGAGCAACCAGGCAAGCCCCCCCCCTTGATCACCAGATATCGCCTATTCTTCTCTATACTGCTTGCATTAGAGTAGTGTAGCATGTTACTGCTTTCCGTTGATCCTATTCTGATGCATAGCCTGACATTGTTGCTACACCTGTTGATACCTTACCTGCAATCCTAAATGCTTAGTATAGGATGCTAGTTTATCATCATTGGCCCTACATTCTTGTCAGTCTGCCTTGCTATACTATCGGGCCGTGATCACCTGGGAGGTGATCACGGGTATATACTATACATACATACATACTATACAGATGGTGACTAAAGTCGGGTCAGCTCGAAGAGTACCCGCGAGTGATTCACGGATTGGGGGCTGAAAGGACCTTTGTCCCGACGGCCCTCTGTGTGGATCTTTGGGCGGAGCGACAGGGCAGGTTGAGACCGCCTAGGAGAGAGGTGGGCCTGGCCCTGTTCGGCGTTCGCGGACACTTAACACGCTTAACGAGATCTTGGTATTTGATCTGAGTCTGGCTACGAGCCTATACGCACTAACCATCTACGTGGGAGTAGTTATGGGTATCCCGACGTCGTGGTATCAGCCGAAGCACTTCAGACGTCAGCGACGGAGCGGCGCGCGCCGAATTGGACTGGAACGCCACTAGGCTAGGTCTGCTTTCGGCCGCCCTCGCAACGTGCAGGTGTGCTATGGGCGATGGGCCCAGACCCCTGTGCGCTTAGGTTTAGACCGGCGTGCTGGCCTCTCTGTTGTGCCTAGGTGGGGCTGCGACGTGTTGATCTTCCGAGGCCGGGCATGACCCAGGAAAGTGTGTCCGGCCAAATGGGATCGAGCGTGTTGGGCTATGTGGTGCACCCCTGCAGGGAAGTTTAATCTATTCGAATAGCCGTGATCTTCGGTAACAGGACGACTTGGAGTTGTACCTTGACCTTATGACAACTAGAACCGGATACTTAATAAAACACACCCTTCCAAGTGCCAGATACAACCGGTGGTCGCTCTACCTCAGGGATATGAGGAGGGGATCGCCGGGTAGGATTATGCTATGAGATGTTATTGGAGATGCTACTTGGAGGACGTCAATCTACTCTCTTATACTTGATGCAAGACGAAGGTGACCAGAAGCGTAGTCTTCGATAAGACTAGCTATCCCCCTCTTATTCTGGCATTCTGCAGTTCAGTCCACTGATATGGCCTCCTTACACATATACCCATGCATATGTAGTGTAGTTCCTTGCTTGCGAGTACTTTGGATGAGTACTCACGGTTGCTTTCTCCCCCCTTTTTCCCCTTTCCTTCTTCCTGGTTGTCGCAACCAGATGCTGGAGTCCAGGAGCCAGACGCCACCGTCGACGACGACCCCTACTACACCGGAGGTGCCTACTACTACGTGCTGCCCGCTGACGACGACCTGGAGTAGTTTAGGAGGATCCCAGGCAGGAGGCCTGCGCCTCTTTCGATCTGTATCCCAGTTTGTGCTAGCCTTCTTAAGGCAACTTGTTTAACTTATGTCTGTACTCAGATATTGTTGCTTCCGCTGACTCGTCTATGATCGAGCACTTGTATTCGAGCCCTCGAGGCCCCTGGCTTGTATTATGATGCTTGTATGACTTATTTTATTTGTAGAGTTGTGTTGTGATATCTTCCCGTGAGTCCCTGATCTTGATCGTACACATTTGCTTGCATGATTAGTGTACGATTGAATCGGGGGCGTCACAAACGATGACAGGATGTAGACAAGATCTATCTATGTAGAGATTGGCCCCATCGTTTTATCCTTAGTAGCAACGATATATACGTGTCGGTTTGTTGGGGAACGTAGTAATTTCAAAAAAAATCCTATGCACACGCAAGATCATGGTGATGCATAGCAACGAGAGGGGAGAGTGTCGTCCATGTACCCTCGTAGACCGTTAAGTGGAAGCATTATAACAACGTGGTTGATGTAGTCGTACGTCTTCACAATCGACCGATCCTCAACACCGAACGTACGGCACCTCCGCGTTCAGCACACGTTCAGCTCGATGACGTCCCGCGAACTCACGATCCAGTAGAGCTCGAGGGAGAGTTTCGTCAGCACGACGGCGTGGTGACGATGTTGATGAAGCTACCGTCGCAGGGCTTCGCCTAAGCACCGCTACGATATAACCGAGGTGGATTATGGTGGAGGGGGGCACCGCACACGGCTAAGAGATCAACAAATCAATTGTTGTGTCTTTGGGGTGCCCTCCTACCCCCGTATATAATGGGGGGAAGGAGGAGAGGGTCGGCCAGGGGAGAGGCGCACCCAAGGGGTGCAATCCTACTCCAAGTAGGTTTGCCCCCTCCATTTCCTATTCCATAAGGAGAAGGGGGAGGAGGAGGTGGAGAGAAGGAAGGAGGGGGATCGCCGCCCTTCCCCTTGTCCAATTCGTATTGGGGCAAGGGGGGCTACGCGCCACACCTGGCTGCCCTCTCTCTTCTCCACTAAGGCCCATAAGGCCCAATAGGTTCCGGGGGGGGGTCCGGTAACCCCCGGTACTCCGGTATATGTCAGAAACCTCCCGGAACCCTTCCGGTGTCCGAACATAGTCATCCAATATATCAATCTTTACGTCTCGACCATTTCGAGACTCCTCGTCATGTCCGTGATCATATCCGGGACTCCAAACTACCTTCGGTACATCAAAACACAAAAACTCATAATACCGATCGTCACAGAACTTTAAGCGTGCGGACCCTACGTGTTCGAGAACTATGTAGACATGACCGAGACATGTCTCCGGTCAATAACAAATAGCGGAACCTCGATGCTCATATTGGTTCCTACATATTATATGAAGATCTTTATCGGTCAAATCGCATAACAACATACGTTGTTCCCTTTGTCATCGGTATGTTACTTGCCCGAGATTCGATCGTCGGTATCTCAATACCTAGTTCAATCTCATTACCGGCAAGTCTCTTTACTCGTTCCGTAATGCAAAATCCCGCAACTAACTCATTAGTCACATTGATTGCAAGGCTTATAGTGATGTGCATTACCGAGAGGGCCCAGAGATACCTCTCCGACAATCGGAGTGACAAATCCTATTCTTGATCTATGCCAACTCAACAAGCACCATCGGAGACACCTGTAGAGCACCTTTATAATCACTCAGTTACGTTGTGACGTTTAGTAGCACACAAAGTGTTCCACCGGAACTCGGGAGTTGCATAATCTCATAGTCATAGGAACATGTATAAGTCATGAAGAAAGCAATAGCAACAAACTAAACGATCATCATGCTAAGCTAACGGAATGGGTCAAGTCAATCACAGCATTCTCTAATGATGTGATCCAGTTAATCAAATGACAACTCATGTCTATGGCTAGGAAACTTAACCATCTTTTATTCAACGAGCTAGTCAAGTAGAGGCATACTAGTGACACTCTGTTTGTCGATGTACTCACACATGTACTAAGTTTCCGGTTAATACAATTCTAGCATGAATAATAAACATTTATGATGATATAAGGAAATAAATAATAACTTTATTATTGTCTCTAGGGCATATTTTCTTCAGTCTCCCACTTGCACTAGAGTCAATAATCTAGTTCACATCTTTATGTTGATTAGTTCACATCTCCATGTGACTAATACCCAAAGGGTTTACTAGAGTCAATAATCTAGTTCACATCGCTATGTGATTAACACCCAAAGAGAGATCATGTTTTGCTTGTGAGAGAAGTTTAGTCTACGGGTCTGCAACATTCAGATCCATATGTATTTTGCAAATTTCTATGTCTATAATGCTCTGCACAGAGCTACTCTAGCTAATTGCTCCCACTTTCAATATGTATCCAGATTGAGACTTAGAGTCATCTAGATCGATGTAAAAAGCTTGCATCGACGTAACTCTTTACGACGAACTCTTTTATCACCTCCATAACCGAGAAATATTTCCTTAGTCCTCTAAGGATAATTTTGACCGCTGTCCAGTGATCTACTCCTAGATCACTATTGTACTCCCTTCTCAGAATCATGCTAAGGTATACAATAGGACTGGTAAACAACATAGCATACTTTATAGAACCTATGACTGAGGCATAGGGAATGACTTTTCATTCTCTTTCTATTTTCTGCTGTGGTCGGGTTTTGAGTCTTTACTCAACTTCACACCTTGCAACATAGGCAAGAACTCCTTCTTTGACTATTCCATTTTGAACTACTTCAAAATCTTGTCAAGGTATGTACTCATTGAAAATATATCAAGCGTCTTGATCTATCTCTATAGATCTTGATGCTCAATATGTAAGTAGCTTCATCGAGGTCTTTCTTTGAAAAACTCTTTCCAAACACTCCTTTATGCTTTCTAGAGAATTCTACATTATTTCCGATCAACAATATGTCATTCACATATACTTATCAGAAATGTTGTAGTGCTCCCACTCACTTTCTTGTAAATACAGGCTTCACCGCAAGTCTGTATAAAACTATATGCTTCGATCAACTCATCAAAGCGTATATTCCGACTTCGAGATGCTTGCACCAGTCCATAGATGGATCGCTGGAGCTTGCACATTTTGTTAGCACCTTTAGGATTGACAAAACCTTCTGGTTGCATCATATACAACTCTTCTTTAAGAAATCCATGAAGGAATACAATTTTGACATCCATTTGTCAGATTTCATAAAATGCGACAACTGCTAACATGATTCGGATAGGATTTTAAGCATCGATACGAGTGAGAAAATCTCATCGTAGTCAACACCTTGAACTTGTCGAAAACATTTTGCGACAATTAGAGCTTTGTAGAGAGTAACACTACTATCAGCGTCTGTCTTCCTCTTGAAGATCCATTTATTCTTAATGACTCACTGATCATCGGGCAAGTCAATCAAAGTCCATACTTTGTTCTCATATATGGATCCCATCTCAGATTTCATGGCCTCAAGCCATTTCGCGGAATCTGGGCTCATCATCACTTCCTCATAGTTCGTAGGTTCGTCATGGTCTAGTAACATGACTTCCAGAAAGGATTACCATACCACTCTGGTGCGGACCATACTCTGGTTGTCCTACGAGGTTCGGTAGTAACTTGATCTGAAGTTTCATGATCATCATCATTTAGATTCCTCACTAATTGGCGTAGAAATCACAAGAACTAATTTCTGTGATGAACTACTTTCCAATTCGGGAGAAGGTACAATTACCTCATCAAGTTCTACATTCCTCCCATTCACTTCTTTCGAGAGAAACTTCTTCTCTAGAAAGGATCCACTCTTAGCAACAAAGATATTGCCTTTTGGATCTGTGATAGAAGGTGTACCCAACAGTTTCTTTTGGGTATCCTATGAAGACGCACTTTTCCGATTTAGGTTTGTGCTTATCAAGCTGAAACTTTTCACATAAGCATCACAACCCCAAACTTTAAGAAACGACAACTTAGGTTTCTTGCTAAACCACAGTTCATATGGTGTCGTCTCAATGGATTTAGATGGTGCCCTATTTAACGTGAATGCAACTGTCTCTAATGCATAACCCCAAAACGACAGTGATAAATCGGTAAGAAACATCATAGATTGCACCATATCTAATAAAGTACGGTTATGACGTTTGGACACACCATTACGCTGTGGTGTTCCAGGTGGCATGAGTTGCGAAACTATTTCGCATTGTTTCAAATGAAGACCAAACTTGTAACTCAAATATTCTCCTCTACGATCAGATCATAGAAACTTTATTTTCTTGTTACGATGATTTTCCACTTCACTCTGAAATTCTTTGAACTTTTCAAATATTTGAGACTTATGTTTCATCAAGTAGATATACCCATATCTACTCAAATCATCTGTGAAGATCAGAAAATAACGATACCCGCCGCGAGCCTCAACACTCATCGGACTACATACATCAGTATGTATTATTTCCAACAAGTCTGTTGCTTGCTCCATTGTTCCGGAGAACGGAGTCTTAGTCATCTTGCCCATGAGGCATGGTTCACAAGCATCAACTGATTCATAATCAAGTGATTCCAAAAGCCCATCAGCATGGATTTTCTTCATGCGCTTTACACCAATATGACCTAAACGGCAGTGCCACAAATAAGTTGCACTATCATTATTAACTTTGCATCTTTTGGCTTCGATATTATGAATATGTGTCTCACTACGATCGAGATTCAATAAACCATTCACCTTGGGTGTATGATCATTGAAGGTTTTATTCATGTAAACAGAACAACAATTATTCTCTGACTTTAAATGAATAACCGTATTGCAGGAAACATGATCAAATCATATTCATGCTTAATGCAAACACCAAATAACATTTATTTAGGTTCAACACTAATCCCGAAAGTATAGGGAGTGTGCGATGATGATCATATCAATCTTGGAACCACTTCCAACACACATCGTCACTTCACCCTTAACTAGTCTCTGTTCATTCTGAAACTCCCGTTTTGAGTTACTAATCTCCGCAACTGAACTAGTATCAAATACTGAGGGGTTGCTATAAACACTAGTAAAGTACACATCAATAACATGTATATCAAATATACCTTTGTTCACTTTGCCATCCTTCTTATCCGCCAAATACTTGGGGCAGTTCTGCTTCCAGTGACCAGTCCCTTTGCAGTAGAAGCACTTAGTCTCAGGCTTAGGTCTAGACTTGGGCTTCTTCACTTGAGCAGCAACTTGCTTGCCGTTCTTCTTGAAGTTCCCCTTCTTCCCTTTGGCCTTTTCTTGAAACTAGTGGTCTTGTCAACCATAAACACTTGATGCTTTTCTTGATTTCTACCTTTGTCGATTTCAGCATCACGAAGAGCTTGGGAATCGTTTCTGTTGTCCCTTGCATATTATAGTTCATCATGAAGTTCTAGTAACTTGGTGATAGTGATTGGAGAACTCTGTCAATCACTTTCTTATCTGGAAGATTAACTCCCACTTGATTCAAGTGATAGTAGTACTCAGAGATTCTGAGCACATGCTCACTAGCTGAGCTATTCTCCTCCATCTTGTAGGCAAAGTGCTTGTCAGAGGTCTCATACCTCTCGACACGGGCATGAGTATGAAATACCAATTTCAACTCTTAGAACATCTTATATGTTCCGTGGCGTTCAAAACGTCTTTGAAGCCCTGATTCTAAGCCGTAAAGCATGGTGCACTAAACTATCAAGTAGTCATCATAAGCTTGCCAAACATTCATAACGTCTGCATCTGCTCCTGCAATCGGTCTATCACCTAGCGGTGCAGCAAGGACATAATTCTTCTGTGCAGCAATGAGGATAATCCTCAGATCACAGATCCAATACGCATCATTGCTACTAACATCTTTGAACTTAGTTTTTCTCTAGGAACATATCAAAAAAACGAGGAGCAACATTGCGAGCTATTGATCTACAACATAGTTATGCAAATACTATTAGGACTAAGTTCATGATAAATTAAAGTTCAATTAATCATATTACTTAAGAACTCCCACTTAGATAGACATCCCTCTACTCATCTAAATGATCACGTGATCCAAATCAACTAAACCATGTCCGATCATCACGTGAGATGGAGTAGTTTTCAATGGTGAACATCACTATGTTGATCATATCTACTATATGATTCATGCTCAACCTTTTGGTCTCCAGTGTTCCGAGGCCATATCTGCATATGCTAGGCTCGTCAAGTTTAACCCGAGTATTCTGCGAGTGTAAAACTGTCTTACACCGGTTGTACATGAACGCTGAGCTTATCACACCCGATCATCACGTGGTGTCTCGGCACGACGAACTTTGGCAACGGTGCATACTCAGGGAGAACACTTTTACCTTGAAATTTAGTGAGAGGTCATCTTATAATGCTACCGGCAAACAAAGCAGAATAAGATGCATAAAGGATAAACATCACATGCAATCAAAATATGTGACATGATATGGCCATGATCATCTTGCGCCTTTGATCTCCATCTCCAAAGTACCGTCATGATCTCTATCGTCACCGGTATGACACCATGATCTCCATCATCTTGATCTCTATCAATGTGTCGTCACATGATCGTCTTGCCAACTATTGCTATAGCATAGTGATAAAGTAAAGCAATTTACATGGCACTTGCATCTTATGCAATAAAGAGACAACCATTAGGCTTCTGCCAGTTGCTGATAACTTTAACAAAACATGATCATATCATACAACAATTTATATCTCATCACATCTTGACCATATCACATCACAACATGCCCTGCAAAAACAAGTTAGACGTCCTCTACTTTGTTGTTGCAAGTTTTACGTGGCTGCTACGGGCTGTGCAAGAACCGTTCTTACCTACGCATCAAAAACCACAGCGTGGTATAGTGATTGCTTGTTGATCTTCAGAAAGAACCCTGTTCATTGAATCCGATTCAACTAAAGCTGGAGAAACAGACACCCACACTAGCCACCTGTGTGCGAAGCACGTCGGTAGAACCAGTCTCGCATAAGCGTACGCGTAATGTCGGTCTGGGCCACTTCATCCAATAATGCCGCTGAATCAAGAATTAACTAGTGACGGTAAGCAATATGTATATACCCATGCCCACAACTCCTTTGTATTCTACTCGTGCATCTAACATCTACGCATAAACCTGGCTCCGATGCCACTGTTGGGGAACGTAGTAATTTCAAAAAAATTCCTACGCACACGCAAGATCATGGTGATGCATAGCAAATAGAGGGGAGAGTGTCGTCCACGTACCCTCGTAGACCGCTAAGCGTTATAACAACGTCGTTGATGTAGTCGTATGTCTTCACGATCGACCGATCCTCAGCACCGAACGTACGGCACCTCCGCGTTCATCACACGTTCAGCTCGGTGATGTCCCGGGAACTCACGATCCAGTAGAGCTCGAGGGAGAGTTTCCTCAGCACGATGGCGTGGTGATTATGTTGATGAAGCTACTGTCGCAGGGCTTCGCCTAAGCACCACTACGATATAACCGAGGTTGATTATGGTAGAGGGGGGCACCGCACATGGCTAAGAGATCAACAGATCAATTATTGTGTCTTTGGGGTGCCCCCTACCCCCGTATATAGAGGGGGGAAGGAGGAGGGACCGGCCAGGGGAGAGGCACGCCCAAGGGGGGCAATCCTACTCCAAGTAGGTTTGCCCCTCCCTTTCCTATTCCAAGAAGGAGAAGATGGAAGGAGGAGGTGGAGAGAAGGAAGGAGGGGGGCCGCCGCCCCTTCCCCTTGTCCTATTCGGATTGGGGCAAGGGGGGTTGTGCGCGACCTCCTGGCTGCCCTCTCTCTTCTCCACTAAGGCCCATAAGGCCCAATAGCTTCCGGGAGGGGTCCGGTAACCCCCGGTACTCCGGTATATGTCCGAAACCTCCCGGAACCCTTCTGGTGCCCGAACATAGTCATCCAATATATTGATCTTTATGTCTCGACCATTTAGAGACTCCTCGTCATGTCCGTGATCATATCCGGGACTCCGAACTACCTTAGGTACATCAAAACACAAAAACTCATAATACCGATCATCACAGAACTTTAAGCGTGCGGACCCTACGGGTTCGAGAACTATGTAGACATGACTGAGACATGTCTCCTGTCAATAACCAATAGCGGAACCTGGATGCTCATATTGGTTCCTACATATTCTACGAAGATCTTTATCGGTCAAACCGCATAACAACATACGTTGTTCCCTTTGTCATCAGTATGTTACTTGCCTGAGATTCGATCGTCGATATCTCAATACCTAGTTCAATCTCGTTACCGGCAAGTCTCTTTACTCTTTCTGTAATGCAACATCCCACAACTAACTCATTAGTCACATTGCTTGCAAGGCTGATAGTGATGTGCATTACCGAGAGGGCCCAGAGATACCTCTTCGACAATCAGAGTGACAAATCCTATTCTTGATCTATGCCAACTCAACAAGCACCATCGGAGACACCTGTAGAGCACCTTTATAATCACCCAGTTACGTTGTGATGTTTGGTAGCACACAAAGTGTTCCTCCGGAACTCGGGAGTTTCATAATCTCATAGTCATAGGAACATGTATAAGTCATGAAGAAAGTAATAGCAACAAACTAAACGATCATCATGCTAAGCAAACAGAATGGGTCAAGTCAATCACATCATTCTCTAATGATGTGATCCCGTTAATCAAATGAAAACTCATGTCTATGGCTAGGAAACTTAACCATCTTTGATTCAACGAGCTAGTTAAGTAGAGGCATACTAGTGACACTCTGTTTGTCTATGTATTCACACATGTACTATGTTTCCGGTTAATACAATTCTAGCATGAATAATAAACATTTATCATGATATAAGGAAATAAATAATAACTTTATTATTGCCTCTAGGGCATATTTCCTTCACGGTTCCCCTTCTGTCACTGGGATCAGGCACCATAAGATCAAACCCACTACAAAGCACCTCTTCCCATTGCAAAGATAAATAGATCAAGTTGGCCAAACAAAACCCAAATATCGAAGAAGAAATACGAGGCTATAAGCAATCATGCATAAAACAGATCAAAGAAACTCAAATACTTTCATGGATATAAAAAGATAGATCTGATCATTAACTCAAAGTTCTTCGATACCAACAAACACACCGCAAAAAGAGTTACATCATATGGATCTACAAGAGACCATTGTATTGAGAATTCAGCGAGAGAGAGGAAGCCATCTAGCTACTAACTACGGACCCGAAGGTATACAAAGAACTACTCATGCATCATCGAAGAGGCACCAATGGAGGTGGTGAACCCCATCCGAGATGGTGTCTAGATTGGATCTGGTGGTTCTGGACTCTGCGGCGACTGGAATTGATTTTCATCGACTCCACTAGGGTTTCTAGAATATTGGGGTATTAATAGAGCAGAGAGGCGGTCCGGGGGGCACCCGAGGTGGGCACAACCCACCAGGGCACGCCTGGGCCTCCTGGCGCACCCTGGTGGGTTGTGCTCTCCTCAGAGCACCCCCAGGCGCAGCCAGGGCCCATTAGGTGTCTTTTGGTCCAAAAAAAATATCCGTAAAGTTTTGTTGCATTTGGACTCCGTTTGGTATTGATTTCTTGCGATGTAAAAAACATGCAAAAAACAGCAACTGGCACTTGGCACTATGTCAATAGGTTAGTATCAAAAAATGATATGAAATGACTATAAATTATTATAAAACATCCAAGATTGATAATATAACAACATGGAACAATCGAAAATTATAG
Organism: Triticum aestivum; assembly: GCF_018294505.1. Classification (NCBI taxonomy): domain Eukaryota; kingdom Viridiplantae; phylum Streptophyta; class Magnoliopsida; order Poales; family Poaceae; genus Triticum; species Triticum aestivum. The sequence goes on along the minus strand of NC_057803.1, from coordinate 555,565,057 downwards.
ATACGTTGGAGACGTATCATCATCCCCAAGCTTAACTCCTACTCTTCCTCGAGTAGGTAAGTGATAAAAACAGAATTTTTGATGTGGAATGCTGCCTATCATGTCATATCATATTTCTTTTCTTTATAGCATGGACATTTGGACTTTTATATTGTTCAAAGCAATAGTGTAGTTTTGACATGATAATTTAAATACTCAAGCATATCAACAAGCAACCATGTCTTTCAAAATATCAACGCTAAAATAAGTTATCCCTAGCCCATCATGCTCAATCATTGATCCATTCATGAAATACACTCGCATATTAGCTACACCCAATACTCAAGTACGATCATATTGCCTCCTAGTTGGTGCTTTTATAAGAGAAGATGGAGACTCAAATTCAAAATAAAAATTGCATAAAGTAAAAGAAAGGCCCTTCGCAGAGGGAAGTAGGGATTTGTAGAGGTGCCAGAGCTCAAAGCAAAAAAACTTAGAGATAAAAACATTTTGGGAGGTGTATCCTTCCCACCAACGAAAATGACTTAGAGTTCCCAACACTTTCCATGCTAGATATATCATAGGCGGTTCCCAAATAGAAAATAAATTTTATTCCTTTTTCAACCATACTTTCACTTTCCATGGCTAGCCATATCCACGGTTGCCCTCCATACCAACACTTTACAAGGAATTTATTATTTGACAACATAAAGTAAATTCATTTTTCAATTTGGGACTGGGAATCCCTAGTACCTTTGCCTTACTCTCGTGCAATGACAAGTGAATAAACACTCGTCGTGAGAATAACACATCTAGCATGGAAAATATTAGCCACCCCTCACCGCTCTGCGAGCAAAACGAACACACAAAAGAGAAGTTTATTTTGAAAATTAGAGATGGCACATACAAATTTGCTTAGAACGGGAAAAGAATACCACATATAGGTAGATATTGTGGACTCATGTGGCAAAACTGGTTTAAAGATTTTTGGATGCACAAGTAGAGATCATACTTAGTGCAAAATGAAGGCTAGCAAAAGATTGAGAAGTGACCAACCAAGAAACGAATAATCTCATAAGCGAATGTTAAACATAATTAACAACGAATAATGCACCACAAGTAGGATATAATTTCATTGCATAACTATTGACTTTCGTGCTTGCATAGGGAATCACAAACCTTAAGACCAATATTCTTACTAAAGCATAATTACTCATAAAGATGACTCACATATCACATCATCATATCTCAAAACTATTACTAAGAAGCAAGTTTATTTTATCCAATGATCTTCATGAAAGTTTTATTATATCCTTCTTGGATATCTATCACTTTGGGACTAATTTTCATGTGTTGCTTTTGACAAGCTCAAATAAATATAAATGAAGATCATGAGCATAATTTTTTCTCTTTCTCTCAAATTAATCTAAGTGAAGCAAGAGATAATTTCTTGAAAAATACTAAAGCACACCGTGCTCAAAAAGATATAAGTGAAGCACTAGAGCAAGTCCATAGCTCATAAATATTTAAGTGAAGCATAGAGAGCTATTCTAACAAGTCATGACATAATTTTGGTCTCTCAAATAGGTGTGTCTAGCAAGGAATCAAGACTTAAAACACAAAATAAAACAAGCAAAGACGCATATCATACAAGACGCTCCAAGCAAAACACATAGTATTTGACGAATAAAAATATAGCTTCGGGTAAAATACCGATGGTTGTTAGAAGAAAGAGGGGATGCCACTCGGGGCATCCCCTAGCTTAGTTGCTTGCTATCTTTTGTATAATGGCTTGGGATGCTGGGGCATCCCCAAGCTTAGGCTATTCTTACTCCTTATTCCTCCTTCCATCGTAAGATAACCCAAAACTTGAAAACTTCAATCACACAAAACTCAACAAAACCTTCGTGAGATCCGTTAGTATAAGAAAATAAATCACTACTATAAGTATTGTACCAAACCAATTCATATTTTTTTGCATTATATCTACTGTATTATAACTTTTATATGGCAAAAACTCATCAAAGAAAACCATAGAGCCATCAAAATAAGCACACGACGCAAAGAAAACAGAATCTGTCAAAACAGAACATTCTGTAGCAATCTGACTATTTCGATAACTTCTGGAACTCCAAAAATTATGAAAAATTTGGGCGACCTGAGAATTTTGTATAGTAATCTATTGCAATAATAATTGGCATTTTATCACGCTCTGGTAAAAAGTGAGAATTGTTTTCGTGAGAGCAAAAGTTCTGTTTTTCAGCAAGAGCAAACAACTATCACCCAAGAAGATCCTAAAGGCTTTACTTGGCACAAACACTAATTAAAACACAAAAAACACAATAATAACAGTAGAATAATTGCTAACACTTAAGAACATAAAGCAAAAAGCAAAAATAAATTTTATTCATTGGGTTGCCTCCCAACAAGCGCTATAGTTTTACGCCCTTAGCTAGGCATAAAGCAAGGATCTAAGTTTTGTCATCTTTATTTCGATATCCATAAGATTCCCTCAAGATTGATTCATATGGTGGCCTAATTCTTGTTCTAGGAAAGTGTTCCATACCCATCCTCAAAGGAAATTGGAGCTTAATATTGCCTTCTTTCATATCAATCATGGCACTGATAGTGCGTAAAAACGGTCTACCAAGAATAATTGGACAAGACAGATTGCAATCAATATTAAGAACAATAAAATCTATGGGCACATGATTCCTATTTGCAAGAACAAGAACATCATTAATTATTCCCATAGGCTTTTTAATAGTAGAATCTGCCAAGTGCAAATTTAAAGAACATTCTTCAAGATCGGTAAGACCAAGCACATCACAAAAAGATTTCAGAATTGTAGAAACACTAGCACCCAAGTCACACAAATCAAAACACTCATAATTTTTAATCTTGACTTTGATAGTAGGTTCCCATTCATCATGCAATTTTCTAGGAATTGAACCTTCCAATTCCATTTTTTCTTCAAAAGCTTTCATCATAGCATCAACAATATGTTTAGTAAAAGCTTTATTTTGTTCATAAGCATGGGGTGAATTTATCATGGATTGAAACAAAGAAATACAATCAATCAAAGATAAATTATCATAGTTTAAGTCTTTGTAATCCAAAAGAGTGGGCACACCACTAGTTAAAGTTTTGACCTCTTCAAACCCACTTTCATCAATTTTCTCAACAAGATTTTCACCCTCCGAAATATTGGGACGCCTTCTAGCTAAAGTTGACTCTTCTTCAGTCCCCTTTTCATCAATCTTAACTTTACTAAACAAGGAATCAATCGAAGAAACACCAATCATTTTAAGATCTTCATCACTTTTGTGAAAGTAATCACTAGAAAACGCTTTTTCTAAAAACTCTCTTTTAGCTCTAAGCATAGCGGTTCTTTTCATATAGAAACATAAAGAGCTTTAATTGATTCATCAACCTTAGGCACAGAAATTTTCATCTTGAGATTTTCCACATCATGAGATGTGACATCCCAAAATTCTAAATTTTGGAATGTTATAATAAATAGATTGATTTGATCGTTGCTTGATTGTGATGAGTGAATTTGAGTGGAATTCGAAACTTTTTGGAAGTTAAATGAGAGGGAATAAAAGGACTTTCCCAAACTTTCATTTTGCATTTATGGTCTCCGTGAATTCAAATTCTTTTCATCACAAAACCCTGGAGTGAAGATAATATGACTTCTTCCATTTAACTAAATGATAAAGGGGTTTGAAAAGATTTGGAATTTCATTTGAAAATATTTCAAAATTCAGAACTTTAAGCAACTCAATGATTTTCATGAGAGAAGATAAAATGACTTGTTCAAAACATATGAAATATGAGTTGGAAGTTAAAAGGATCAAATTCAAAGTCCTTTTGGAAATTATTTTCAATTTGGAGTTATTTGGGTTTTATTCAAATTATTGTTCTCCAAAATAAAAACATATGGAAAACAGGGTAACATGATTCCCTACAGCATAAAATTGGAGATAAATAAATTTGAAGTCATTTTGGTATTTTTAAAATGATTTTCATTGGATTTTAGTAGGGTAGTAGCACTCTTTGAATTATTTGATTTTTTTCTTAATTTTTTTGACTAGACAAAAATGTTCACGTTGTAAAAAAAAATCTGAAAATTTTGATATATAAAATGCCTATGTTAATTTTTATATTTTATGTTGTTTTTTTTCTATTGTTTGTAAATGTTTTAAAAAAAACCTTCCCGTCGAACTGGGCCGACCCAGCTCCCAGCCGAGGCCCAGCCCAGCTCGCGCGACCGCTCCCATCTCCGCCTCCGACACGGCGTCCGCCGCCACCGTGCCCCGTGTCCGACCGGGACACGTCCCGCCGCCGCCGCCTTTGCCTGACCCCTCCTCCAAGCTACCTCTCCCCTCCCTCCTATAAGGACCCCGGGCCCGGCCCCGTTTCTCCTCCCTCGAGCGTCGCGCCCCCTCGCCTCCCGCCGCCGCTGCACTTCGCCGCCGAAGTCGCTGCCCCACCGCGCCGCTCGCCTGCTTCGCCGCACCACCGCGCCCTCCGCCGTCGCCCGTCGTCTGCCCCGCCGCCCACAGCTGTCACCGGAGCCGCCGCCCGCCTCGTCGTTGACCGCCGCGGGCTAAACCCCGTTTAACCGGTAAAGAATCGCTCGGTCCGGTTTATTATTTTTAGTTCGGTTTTTATTTCGGTTCTTTTTGGTTAGTTAGGTTTAGATCGGTTTAGTTATTTAGGTTAGTTTAATTAGCGGACGTTCGTTCGTTAGTATACGTAGAGAACGGTTTTCGTTCATTAGCGTTCTGTAGCGAGCGTTCGCTCGATAGATTTTTCCTTTTTCTTTTAATTTCTGCCAAGGACCTATCCATGAATATTTTATTTACAGATTTGTCCCTGATTTTCAATTGATCTCTACTTTTTGCTCATTAGTTAGAATTAGACGAAACCAACGCCCACTTCTTCGTTACGATCCCCTCTTTCTATTAAAATAACTTAAACATGTTTTTGAAAGTTCTAAAATTTGAATTAGACCAAATTTGAATTCAAACTTCATTTGATCATAACTTGAGTTTTATAACTCCGATTTAGTTGATTCTTTTTGCAAATCGAAGCTCTTGACCTAAACTTTCTGATAAGGCCAAATACACATAATTTTGGTACTTTTAGAAATTGTTTTGTGTTGCAAGAGTTATTTGCTTGGTTTTTGATGCTTTCCGAACTGTTCTTCGTTCTTTCCGACCTTTTGAGTGATTGCTTATGTGTGGTTAGTATTGCTGGCTTATGATAGATTGACTGGAGTGTGACGAGTAGAACTATCAAGAGTTTTGAGTGTGAATCATCTTCATCAACAGTATAGGCAAGTTCACACTTTGATCATACCTCTTTACTACCCAGTTTCATTGCATTAGATCAATCCTCAAACACTTGCATGGTTAGGATCTGATTAAATTGTGGGTTTTGGGAGGTAGCTGAGCTAGTACCTATTCACCTATTTATTATCAAACCCGGGGAGTTACTTCTACGTTGCTTATACTGCTATGCTATGCTCGTAGACGTGGATTGGGTTTGAGTGTATCCATGACAGATGTGAGTTTGTTAATTAATGGTTCAACTTAAGGTGGCAACTTAAATACACATCTGGGTGGATTGAGGCACCTCGGGAATCCAGTGATTGCCTGTATTTTTTGGAAATCCCGGGGTACTTTGTGATTCTCCTATGGACTGCCACCCAGGCTCAAAGGGATCATAATATTATTCATGCTAGAAACTTCCTTGTGCAGCCACATGCCATTATTGGCTCTGGCATAGTTGTGTAAGTTGTGGGAAACCTTTCCATTATGGGCTAGCAGATGTAGGGGATTGTAAGTGTACATGCCTATCTATCGGTTAAGGGGACCTCTTTGGAAAGACTGTGTCTCGGTCATCCGTTTCTCAAACATTATGTAGTGCGAGAAATCCAACAGAGGAGATCGAGTCTTGTGGGGAAAAGTGCACAAACCTCTGCAGAGAGTACAAACTAATCATGATTAGCCGTGTCCCCGGTTATGGACATCTTGAGTATCTGGTTCTTCGATTATCATGTTGATCTCATCGCTCTAAATTAATTTTGTTGGGTTAATAATTCCCTTTTAATTGGGATTGAGATGGGGTTTACCATTCTCAATGTTTTCAACCAACTTTGTAGTTAAATAAAATGTATTCCTTTGCAGTAGGGAAAAATTGGCTTTTCGCAAAAAAATTATAACCATAGAGCTTTTCCACCAGCCATATATGCATGTAGTGATAGCTATTATTCATCATTATCCTATGGTGTGAATTTGCCAATACATTCAATGTACTGACCCTTTGTGGCTGCAATGTCTCATGTTCCAGGATTCTTACGACGAGTAAGTGATACGTTAGGGTTACGATTTCTACACTCAACTTTGTCGTTGGTGTTGATGGGACTCCACAACCTTGTCGTTACTTCCGCTATTTTTGGATTGAGGTAATAGTATTTATGTTATTTTATACATGTGATTTACCCCTGTTATAAATCCTCGAGTACTGTGTGTGTCAGCATACCGATCCAGGGATGACACTTAAGCACAGAGACTTGATTGTCTGAGGTCGGGTCGCTACATGAGAAATTCTATCAACACTTCTAGACAAATCATCAATCTTATTCAACTTTTCTTATATGGAAGTGTTGAAAACTTTTTGCATATTGATAAATTCTTTAATATTATTCTCAAGATCAGAGGTGTTCCTATTATTATTATAAGATTGATTTCCATAGGAATTACCATAATTATTAGATGAATTACTAGGAGAATGCCTAGGATTAAAATTACCTCTATAAGCATTGTTGTTGAAATTATTTCGAGAGATAAAATTCACATCTATGGCATCACTATTTTGTTCAATGAAGGTAGATGATACGTCCATTTTGCATCATGTTTTCTTACTGTTATTTATAATGTTTTTATCCATAATAATGCTTTTTGGAGTAATTCTAATGCCTTTTCTCTCATAATTTGCAAGGTACACACCAAGAGGGAGAATTCCGGCAGCTGGAAATCTAGACCTGAAAAAGCTACGTCAGGCTACCTATTCTGCACAACACCAAATGAGCTGAAAGTTCACAGAGATTTTTTATGGAATATATAATAATTATTGGAGCAAATAACTACCAGAGGGGGGCCACCAGGTGGGCACAACCCACCTGGGCGCGCCAGGGCCCCCAAGCGCGCCCTTGTGGGTCGTGGCCTCCTCGGCCCACCTCTGGTGCCCATCTTCTGGTATATAGGTCATTTTGACCTAGAAAAAAAATAAGAGGAGGACTTTCGAGATGAAGCGCCGCCGCCGGAGGCGGAACTTGGGCAGGAGCACTTTTGCCCTCCGGTGAAGCGATTCCGCCGGGGAACTTCCCTCCCAGAGGGGGAAATCATCGTCTTCATCATCACCAACAACTCTCCCATCTTGGGGAGGGCAATCTCCATCAACATCTTCAACAACACCATGTCATCTCAAACCCTAATTCATCTCTTATGTTCAATCTTGTTACCGAAACTATAGATTGGTGCTTGTGGGTGACTAGTAGTGTTGATTACATCTTGTAGTTGATTACTATATGGTTTATTTGGTGGAAGATTATATGTTCAGATCCAATATGCTATTTAATAATCCTCTGATCATGAGCATGTTTATCATTTGTGAGTAGCTACTTTTGTTCTTGAGGTCACGGGAGAAATAATGTTGCAAGTAATCAAGTGAACTTGATATGTGTTCGATATTTTGATAGTATGTATGTTGTGATTCCCTTAGTGGTGTCATGTGAACGTCGACTACATGATATTTCACCATATTTGGGCCTAAGGGAATGCATTGTGGAGTAGCAATTAGATGGTGGGTTGCGAGAGTGACGGAAACTTAAACCCCAATTTATGCGCTATTCCGTAAGGGGCCGATTGGATCCCAAAGTTTAATGCTATGGTTAGAATTTATTCTTAATACTTTTCTCATAGTTGTGGATGCTTGCGGGAGGGTTAATCATAAGTAGGAGGTTTGTTCAAGTAAGAACATCACCTAAGCACGGGTCCACCCACATATCAAATTATCAAAGTAGCAAACACAAATCGAACCAACATGATGAAAGTGACTAGATGAAATTCCCGTGTACCCTCAAGAACGCTTTGCTTATCATAAGAGACTGTTTTGGCTTGTTCTTTTCCTCAAAAGGATTGGGCTACCTTGCTGCACTTTTGTTACTACTATCGTTACTTGCTCGTTACAAATTATCTTGCTATCAAACTACTTCGCTACTTACAATTTCAGCACTTGCAGACATCCTTACTGAAAACTACTTGTCATTTCCTTCTGCTCCTCGCTGGGTTTGACACTCTTACTTATCGAAAAGAGCTACAATTGACCCCCTATACTTGTGGGTCATCAGTAGACAAAGGCATATCATTAAAATCAATAGGAGCACTTTTACTAGCAACCAATTTCATAAGAGCATCAACTTTTTCACTCAAAGAAGAAATTTCTTCAATCAAATTAACTTTTTTACTAGTTGGAGCTCTTTTGGTATGCCATTGCGAATAATTTTCCATAATGTTATCAAGCAATTTGGTGGCTTCACCCAAAGTAATTTCCATAAAAGTACCACCCGCGGCGGAATCTAAAAGATTATGAGAAACAAAATTCAACTCTGCATAAACATTTTGTATGACCATCCAAAGATTTAACCCATGAGTTGGGCAATTCCTTAGCATCATTTTCATCCTTTCCCAAGATTGTGCAACATGATCATGTTCAAGTTGCTTGAAATTCATGATCTTGATTCTAAGGGAAATATTTTTTGCGGGCGAAAAATACTTAGTGATAAAAGCATCTTTGCACTTATTTCAAGTTATGAAAAAGGTTTTCGTAGGGATCATGTTATGAAAAAGGTTTTCCCTTTATCTTTGAAGGGAAAAGCATTGGCATCGTATAGGCTATGCGATGATATTGGATCATGGAATTGGAATCGTTTGAAATTGGAGTTCCACCAAAATTTTTATCCTATTCATCTAGTTCATCGTGATCGGAATTATATTTTTTTTGGCCTCATGAAGGATAAAGTATCACTCTAGCTTGGGAGAGGCTTAAGTCAATGTTATATTCATGCCCCAATCATGAGCTCTCAAGAGAAATTATTATCCAGAATTTTTATGCTCGGCTTTCTTGTAATGATCAAACCATGCTTGATATTTCTTGTGTTGGTTCTTTTTTGAAGAAGACTATTGAATTCCGGTGGGATCTTTTGGAAAGAATTAAATGCAACTCTGAAGATTGGGAACTTGATGAAGGTAAAGAGTCAGGTATTAAAATTAAATATGATTGTGTTAAATCTTTTATGGATACCGATGCTTTTCAAAAGTTTAGCACTAAATATGGACTTGACTCTGAGATAGTAGCCTCCTTTTGTGAATCATTTGCTACTCATGTTGAACTCCCTAAAGACAAGTGGATATCACCCACCTATTAAACAAGAAATTAAAGAACCGGTACTAGTTAAAGAAGAAACTATACTTTATAATGTTGATCCATGTCGGGGAAACTGATCCACCAACACCTATGGGGACCGGGCCCCTTTCGGTTCGGAGGGGGGCGGATGCCACACAAAGAGCGGATCGAGGCAATACACGCGAGCAGTTTTACCCAGCTTCGGGCCGCACGGATGCGTAAACCCCTACTGCTGCTTGTTTGTGTGTATTGAATTCTTGCTCAGGAGCGATGGACGCTGCCAGACCGAGCGTGAGAGTGTTCCTGATGTTTCGAATGAGCCGAACCCCAACCCCTTCTACGTTGCGCTTGGGCCTCCTTTTATACTTTCAAGGGGTCACCGACAGGTGGCAACGTAGACTAGAAGGGTAAAAATGGAAAAGGATGCGGTAGGTGCAGCTACCGCTACTGTGGACACAGTGCACCCTACCTAACTCTGACGGCAGGGGACAAGGTCATTGAATGCCCGTCTGAGTTGCCTAAACAGTGCAAAAAGTGACCGTTAGGAGCACCACCGTTTGCCACGATGGCCTTCTCTTCATCTCCGCTTGCCACCGCATACCCCTGGCTGCACAGGCTCCCGCCACGCGCCCCTGAGGAAGCCTCATGGCGACACGCGGGTGGGTGCGCTGGAGCGTGGGTACAGAGTGGCAGCGGGCCCCCGGCGAGTACCTTGTCGGGGTCGTCGTCTTGTCGAGTCCAGAAGCTTGTCGCTCACCGGACCTTGCCGGGACGCGCGGTGCATCGCGGCAAGTTTCTTGAAGTGTCGTGGTTGGCCTTCCCGGCAAGCTCCTCTTGCCGGGGCCTTGTCTCTTCATCTTGAATGCTTTGTTCTTGAATGGCTCCAAAGGAACCCATGGAGGACTCTGGCGGTCGTCCGGCAAGCCTTGCCGCGCGGCGCTGCAACTGCCCGTGCACAAGTTCAGGATACTAGGGTACCCCTACTCTAGTACACCGACAATCCAGTTGTTCCTTCTGCTTATATTGAGAAACCACCTTTCCCTGTTAGGATAAAGGAACATGATAAAGGTTCAACTGTGGTTAACAAAAGCTATATTAGAACACCTAAACCTAATGAACAAATTAAAGTAGAACCTAGCATTGATTTGGTTAAAGATCTCCTAGAGGAAGATATAGATGGGCATGTTATTTACTTCTGCGAAGAAGCTGCTAGATTGCCAAACCTGATAAAAAGGATAAACATAGACATGTTGTTGGCATGCCTGCCATCTCAGTTAAAATAGGAGATCATTGTTATCATGGTTTATATGACATGGGTGCTAGTGTGCATGCTATCCCTTACACTTCATATAAAGAAATTATGAAAGACATAGCACCTACAGAGTTAGAAGACATAGATGTTACTATTAAACTTGCTAATAGAGACACCATATCACCATTTGGGATTGTTAGAGATGTTGAAGTCTTGTGTGGTAAAATAAAATACCCTATTGATTTTCTTGTTTTTGGTTCTCCAGAAGATGGCTTTTGTCCCATTATCTTTGGTAGACCTTTCTTGAATACAGTTAATGCTAAGATAGACTGTAAGAAACAAACCATCGGTGTTAGTTTTGGTAATGAGTCTCATGGGTTTAATTTTTCCAAGTTTAGTAGAAATCTTTATGAAAAAGAATTGCCTAGTAAGGATGAATTAATTGGTCTTGCTTCTATTGATGTTCCACCTACCGATCCTTTAGAACAATATCTGCTAGACCATGAAAATGATTTACATATGCATGAAAGAAATGAAATAGATAAAAATTTCTTTGAACAACGTCCTCTGCTTAAACACAATTTGCCTATCGAAACTCTAGGAGGTCCTCCTCCACCCAAGGTGATCCTGTGTTTGAATTAAAACAATTGCCAGACACTTTGAATTATGCTTATCTTGATGAAAAGAAGATATATCCTGTTATTATTAGTGCTAACCTTTCAGAACATGAAGACGAAAGATTATTGAAAGTTTTAAGGAAGCATCGGGCTGCTATTGGATATACTCTTGATGATTTAAAGGGCATTAGTCCCACTCTATGTTAGCACAAAATTAATATGGAACCTGATGCTAAACCCATTATTGATCACCAATGTCGGTTAAATCCAAAAATGAAGGAAGTGGTAAGAACGGAAATCTTAAAACTTATGGAAGCAGGTATAATCTATCCTATAGCTGATAGTAGATGGGTAAGTCATGTTCATTGTGTTCCTAAGAAAGGATGTATTACTGTTGTTCCTAATGATAAGAATGAACTTATTCCACAAAGAATTGTTACAGGCTAAAGAATGGTAACTAATTTTAGAAAATTAAATAAAGCAACTAGAAAAGATCATTACCCTTTGCCTTTTATTGATCAAATGCTTGAAAGATTATCTAAGCACACACACTTTTGCTCCCTTGATGGATATTCTGGCTTTTCACAAATACCTGTTTCCCAACCTGATCAAGAAAAGACCACTTTTACTTGTCCCTTTGGAACCTATGCTTATAGACGTATGCCTTTTGGTTTATGTAATGCACCTGCTACCTTTCAAAGATGTATGACTGCTATATTCTCTGATTTTTGTGAAAAGATTGTTGATGTTTTCATGGATGACTTTTCTGTTTATGGGAAGTCTTTTAATGATTGTTTAAGCAATCTTGAGCGAGTTTTGTAGAGATGTGAACAAAAAAAATCTTGTCTTGAATTGGGAGAAGTGCCACTTTATGGTTAATGAAGGCATTGTCTTGGGTCATAAAATTTCTGAAAGAGGTATTGAAGTGGACCAAGCTAAGGTTGATGCAATTGAGAAAATGCCATGTCCTAAAGATATAAAAGGTATTTGTAGTTTCCTAGGTCATGCTGGTTTCTATAGGAGATTTATCAGAGACTTTTCTAAAATTTCTAGGCCTCTTACTAGTCGCTTGCAAAAGGATGTTCCTTTTGTTTTTGATGATGATTGTTTAGAAGCCTTTGAAACACTCAAGAAAGCCTTAATTTCTGCACCTATTGTTCAACCATATGATTGGAACTTGCCTTTTGAAATTATGTGTGATGCTAGTGATTATGTTGTTGGTGCTGTTCTAGGACAAAGAGTTGATAATAAATTGAATGTTATTCGTTATGCTAGTAAAACTCTAGACAGTGTTCAAAGAAATTATGCTACTACTGAAAAATAATTCTTAGCAGTGGTGTTTGCTTGTGATAAATTTAGACCTTATATTGTTGATTCAAAAGTAACTATTCACACTGACCATGCTGCTATTAAATATATTATGGAAAAGAAAGATGCTAAACCTAGACTTATTCGATGGGTTCTATTGTTACAAGAATTTGATTTACATATCATTGATAGAAAAGGAGCTGAGAACCCAGTAGCTGATAACTTGTCTAGGCTTGAAAATGTGCTTGATGACTCACTACCTATTGATGATAGTTTTCCTAATGAGCAGTTAGCTGCAATAAATGTTTCTCATAGTACTCCTTGGTATGTTGATTATGTTAATTATATTGTTGCTAAATATTTACCACCTAGCTTTACATACCAATAAAAGAAAAAAAATTCTTCTATGATTTAAGACATTACTTTTGGGATGACCCACATCTTTATAAAAAAGGAGTAGATGGTATTATTAGACGTTGTGTACCTGAGCATGAACAGGGAAAATCCTACGGAAATGTCACTCCGAAGCTTATGGAGGGCATCATGCTGGAGATAGAACTGCTCATAAGGTATTGCAGTCTGGATTTTATTGGCCTACTCTCTTCAAGGATGCCCGTAAGTTTGTCTTATCTTGTGATGAATGTCAAAGAATAGGTAATATCGGTAAGCGTCAAGAATTGCCTATGAATTATTCACTTGCTGTTGAACCATTTGATGTTTGGGAATTTGATTACATCGGACCTTTTCCTTCCTCTAATGGGTATACACATATTTTGGTTGCTTAGGATTATGTTACTAAATGGGTAGAAGCTATTCCAACCAGTAGTGATGATCACAACACGTCTATTAAAATGCTTAAGTTATTTTCCCAAGGTTTGGAGTCCCTAGATATTTAATGACTGATGGTGGTTCACACTTTATTCATGGTGCTTTTCGTAAAATGCTTTCCAAGTATGATGTTAACCATAGAATTGCATCACCCTGTCATCCTCAGTCTAATGGTCAAGTTGAACTTAGCAATAGAGAAATAAAATTAATTTTGCAAAAGACTGATAATAGGTCGAGGAAGAATTGGTCTAAGAAATTAGATGATGCACTTTGGGCTTATAGAACAACATACAAAAATCCTATGGGTATGTCTCCATACAAAATGGTTTATGGAAAAGCTTGTCATTTTCCTCTTGAGATAGAACATAAAGCATTTTGGGCAGTCAAAGAACTCAACTATGATTTCAAACTTGCTGGTGAAAATAGGTTATTTGATATTAGCTCTCTAGATGAATGGAGAACCCAAGCTTATGAAAATGCAAAATTATTTAAAGAAAAGGTTAAAAGATGGCATGACAAAAGAATTCAAAAGCGTGAGTTTAAAGTTGGAGAACATGTTCTTTTGTACAACTCTCGTTTCAGATTCTTTGCAAGAAAACTCCTCTCAAAATGGGAAGGCCCATATGTCATCAAGGAGTTTTACCGGTCTGGAGCTATCAAAATAAATAATCCCGAAGGTTGTCAATGGGCAACGAATAAAGCATTATATCTTAGGTATGCCCATTAATGTTGAAAGTAATATTATCCAAACTTTGACACCGGAAGAGCACATAAAAGAGTCCTTCCGGAACACTCCAGAATCATGAAAATAAGGAGGTGTGTGATACGGTAAGTAAACGGACTCCGAAAAATCCGCAAAAACATTTTTTATTAGTTTTGGAATATTTAAGAATTTGGGGAATAAAGAAACTTCCAGGAAGCATCCCCTGGTGGGTACAATACACCAGGGCACGCGAGGCTTGGCTGGCGCGCCCAGGTGGGTTGTGCCCACCTGGGACACCTTCCGTACTCCATTTTTCTTCCGTATGCTTGTCCTCCAAGATAAAAAATCTATATATACTCCCCTAAGCTATTGATCACCGTATCACGGAGAAATCCTTTGTTCTCTTTTCTTGCTGTTTCTGCACAGTTCTGAAAATATGTCGTCCCAAGACTCCGACGGCGAGAGCTATGTCTCACATCTCATTGCTGGCCCCAAGACTTATGGGGATCTATCTCCTTATGGTTGAACTACAGATGATGAGGAGGATGCTTACTTGATGAGGGTTGATGATTCAAGCTCGGAGGAGGAGGATGTTCCTCTACCTCAACCTGGGGATATCCACGTGGAGTTCAAGAAGTCAAGTCTCCCTAAGAGAGCTAACCGGTCTAAAAGCCAATCTATTCCTTTTCGTTTTAGGTAGAAGAGCAAAGGTGATTTATGTGAAAAGATCTTGAAGCTGGATTTGGAAGTTGATGATTTAAAGGAGGAAATTTCTCTCCTCAACTATAATATGAAAAAGTTGAAGGCACAGTTGTCATCACCATCACCATCTTCTTCACCACCAAAGGAGAACTGAGTATCGGGTATGGGCACTCCCCTTGGCTTCCGCCAAGCTTGGGGGAGGTGCCCCGGTATCGTATCATCCCACTATCTTATTGTGTTTACTTATTTTAGTTTGATCTTTTCCTTTAGATGAATAAAAGTTTAGTTTGATCATTTCTTCTTTGAGAGTTGGCTTAGTGATCTATCCTTGTAACCGTGTGCAAGTTATATAATAAAGTTTAGTGTGAGTTTTTGCATTCTTTACTTTCATGTTGCAAATAAAAGAAAAGAAATAAAGAAAGAAAAAGAGAAAGGAAATAAATAAAAGGAAAGAAATAAATCAATAAGGGCTTATTTGATTCAAAGGATTCTCAAAGGAATTTTGGTGGATTCTAATCCTTAGGAATTTTTCCTATCTTGGTTGTTTGATTCGTAGGATTGTAAACCATAGGAATTTTTCCATAGGATTCATTTGCACTAGATTTCATAGGAAACTTTCCGTCCACGCAAACCTCTTTGAAAGAATCCTATGTTTTTCCTATGCACAATCAAACACTCGTACAATCCTATAGGGTTCAAGACGACATTCCACTCTAATCCCATGTTTTTCCTATTCCCGCGTTTTGGAAATCCTACAAATCAAAGAGGCCCTAAGATTATATATTAATCCTATGGTAGATGATAGCACCACATAAGGAAAAGTATAAGTAGATAATTTTATTAGTGATTGACAAGCATAGTATTAGTCAATGATGCAACTGATGAAAGAACTAATAAGGGAAGAGAAGATTCACATATAAATACACTATCCTAGAAATCTTTTGTGATTGTGAGCCCTCATCAAAATATTATATCCCAAAATTGTTGACGTTGGACAAGGAAGACAACTTAATGGTTTATGTTTGTTTATATTCACATAGAAGTCATATTGTCATAGATCCTTTAACATGTGATGCTTGCCCCTATCTTTGCTAGCCAAAAATTCCGCACTAATTAGAGATACTACTTGTGCATCCAAAACCCCTTAAACCCAAATATTATTTTCAAGTGTCCACCATACCTACCTAGGGATTGAGCAAGATCGCTCAAGTAAGTTGTCATCGGTGCAAAAAGTGTAACATCCCAAATTTCCAATTTGGAATGTTATACACTAGATCATCAATGCATATCATAATTTATTTGCTTTTGGCTTTGATCCTAGAAATTCTACGCAACTCAAGGACCCACGGAGAGAGTTGGGGATTTCATTATTTTCATATTTGAGTTTTCTCAAATTTTGAGAATAAGATCATTTGATTTTAATTATTTTATCATCAATTATTTCTATTACAAAAATATGAGAGAGGGAATAAAATGACTTTCCCAAAATAAAGAAATATTGAGGATTTAATAATAAAATCAAACAAGATTTTATTTGGAGTTTTTCGGTATTTTATTTGAATTTAGGAAAAATGTGCGTTTTTCAAAATTACATTTAGGCCCCAAATAAATGTTCACCTTGTGCGGCTTGATTTTAGAAGCCCGGGAAAATTTATTTCAGGATTTTTGGAGTCCGTTTAGTATTTCTTTTATTTGTTTTTCTGTGTGGAATAATTTAAAAAAAACGTGAACCGACTTCGGGCCGTACCCGAGCGGGACTCCGCCCGGGGGCAGCCTTTAAATAGCGCCGCCCCGAGCCGCCCCAGCACACCGCGCCCGAAACCCTAGCCGCCGCCGCCGTCGCCGGACCCGCCGCCCGAGGTAAAAAAAAGAAAAAAAAGTCGCGGTTTTTTTAGTTTCAATTTTTTTTAAATAGATCGGTTTTTCCGATTTATTTATTTAGCGAGCGTTCGTCCGTTCGTTCGTTCTAGCGAACGTTCGTCGTTTTTCTTTTCTCGGATTAAATCCGCGATTTTTCTGATCGCGATTCCTGATCCAAGTTTCATTTTAGTATAACTTTTCGCTCGGTTACCGGAATCAGGCGATTCAAGTGCTTGGAGTTTCGTCTCGAAACCCTCTAATCATTTAACCAATTTAAACAAGTTTTTGCCACTGTAAAAATTTCCCTAGATCCATAATAGTAAACGAAGCTTGTTTCTTTTGCCGTTTGACTTTCGCTGCTTCGTTTGATTTGATTCTTTTTGCAAACCGGAGTTCCTAAGTTGAACTTTCTGGTTAGATCTCTTATTTGAGTTTTACCTGTGCATTAGATGAATACTTATTGTATGCTTGTTTGTTTGTCTGCGATAGAATACCCGGAGTGCACCGCCTGTTACTTCGAATATCTAGGTTTCGCGGATCATCAACAAGGCAAGTAACACTTTGATCATACCTCCTACTACCCAGTTTTATTGCATTAGATAAATCCTCAAACATTGCATGATTAGGATCTAATTAAATTGTGGGATGGGAAGTAGTTGAGGTAGTATCTATTACCTGTTTATTATCAAACCTTTGGGAGTTACTTCTACGTTTGCCTATTATGCCATGCTATGCTAGTAGACGTGGATTGGGTGAGTGATATCCATGACAGGTGTGAGTTTTGTTAATTCAATGGTTTATCTAAGGTGGCAACTTAAACACACATCTGGGTGGATTGAGGTACCTGGGTATTCCAGGATTGCATGTTTTTCTTTATGGACCGCCACCCAGGCCCAAAGGGATCATGAGATTTGTCATACTAGAAACTTCCGTGTGCAGCCACAAGCTATTATGGGCTCTAGCATAGTTGATTAAGTCATGCAAACTCTTACAGGGTAGACTAGCAGATGTAGGGGAAAGTAGGTGTAATGGTCTACCCATCGTAAGGTGCTAGCGCTTCTGAAAGACTATGTCTCGGTCATCCGTCTTCTCAAACACCATGTAGTGCGAGAAACCAAACGGAGGCGATCGAGTCTTGTCGGGAAAAGTGTGCAAACCTCCACAGAGTGTATAACTAATCATGGTTAGCCGTGTCCCCGGTTATGGACATCTTGAGTATCTAGTACTTGGATTATCATGTGAATCTCAACATGTTACTCTAAAATTAATTTTGTTGGGTTTTGTTTAATGATGATGCTTAATTGGGATTGAGAATGTTGTCAACCATTCTCAATGTTTAACAACTACCATGATAGTTAATGAAAATTTATTCCTTTGTAGTAGGGAAAAATTGGCTTTACGCAAAACTGTAACCATAGAGCTTTCCACCAGCCAAATATGCATATAGTATAGCAGTTTCATTCCATTACTCTCTATGTGGTACTTTGCCAGCATATTCCATGTGCTGACCCGTTTTGGGCTGCAACGTTAATGTTGCAGACTTTTCAGACGACGATTAAGGAGTTTTTAGGTCGTGGTTCTATACTCAGTGATGCCGTTGGAGTTGATGGACTCACTTATCTTCCAAGCCTTCCACTGTTATCGTTATTAGATGGCCTTAAGCCATATTTTTTGTAATAAGTTCTCTATTGAGACACTCGATGTAATAAGTGTGTGATTGCTACTCTGTTATAAATCCTCCGAGTACTGTGTGGTGTCAGCATTACTGATCCAGGGATGACACCTGAGCATAGAGATCAGACCGTTTGAGGTCTGGTCGCTACAGAGATGAAGAACCCAAGGAGATTCGCCCAGAAGACGAAGAACCCAAGGAGATTCGCCCAGAAGACTACATCATCATCGACGACACCGACTCGGACCTAGATGATAGCGATGATGACTATGTTGATGAAGTCGGAGCAGATATCATGGAGTCTGCAACCGAAGAATATTTCTAGTAGACCACCTCATCAGTAGTAGTAGTCCACCATGTAAATACAGTAGTCCGAGCACTTTTGCGATAGTTAGATCGATTGTATGCCCTTGTTTGATTGAATGAAGTGAATTGTTTGCTTTTGCCTCATGTGCATATGGGTAGTGTTTTCTCTTTAGACCCCTCTATTCTTAAATCTCATCTTTTCTAAACCCTCAGATGCCGCCGAGACGTGACCCCGGATTTACCTTTCCACCGGAGCTCACCCAGTTGATCCAGCAGCAAAACACATTGATGCAGTTGCTAGTCCAGAATCAGAATCAGGGGAACAACAACAACCCACCACCACCACCACCACCTGTTGATCACTTAGCCTGTTTTCTTATTCTGAATCCGCCGGTGTTTTCCAGTAGCACCGAGCCGATAGTAGCAGATGATTGGCTCCGCAAGATAGCTAGAGAGTTGACCACAGCAGGGTGCACAGATGCGGAGAAGGTGAAGTTTGCCGCGCATCAGCTTGAAGGACCCGCAGCATCATGGTGGGAGAATTTCACAGCAACTTTCCCTGTCGACACTGTCACATGGGACCAGTTTCAGTAGGCTTTTCATACTGCCCATGTTTCAACAAGAGCTATGGCCATGAAGAAGCGTGATTTTCGCAACTTGCGCCAAGGAGGACGGACAGTTGGCTAGTATGTGGAGGACTTTAGTAAATTAGCACGTTATGCCCCAGATGACGTTGCTACCGATTCAGCTAAGCAGGAGAAGTTTCTGGAAGGACTAAATGATGAGTTGAGCATGCAGTTGATGATAGCAACCTTCAACAACTACCAGGAGTTGGTAGATCGTGCTCTTATGATTGAAGGCAAGCAACAACAAATTGAGAACCGCAAGAGGAAGTATGGACAAGGAAAGTACAATTCTGGAGCTCAGCAGAAGCCACGTTTTACCCCTAGATCGGGAGGACATTTTTAGCATACCCATGGAGGAGGTAGCTCGCACAATCACAACGGCACCAAGAATGGTAATGGTAATGGAGGAAGCAACGGCCAGAACTGTACCAACCCATCAACCCCAGCCAAGAAAGACCTGAGCCAAGTCACTTGCTTTAAGTGTCAGAAGACCCGACATTATGCCAATGAATGTCCTGAAGGCTAGAATGGCAATGGAAGCTCTGGGAAGAAGTCGAACCCTTTCAACAGGGGACAGGTGAACCACGTTAACGTGGAGGAGGTTGAAGAGCAGCCAGATGCAGTAATCGGTAAGTTTTTGGTTAAGTCATTTACTGCACTCGTTCTTTTTGATACCGGTGCATCGCATTCATACATATCAAGGGGACTTGTGGATAAGTATAACCTACCCACTAAGGTTCTTAGAACACCTATGCTAGTAAGCTCACCAGGAGCGGAGTATATGGCCAGTCAAGGATGTTTTCAAATGCCATTGAGTATAGGTAGGCATGTGTTTCCCTCGGATTTAATCATTTTGGAATCACAAGGATTGGATGTAATTCTGGGTATGGATTGGCTGTCGATGTATGGAGGAAACATCGATTGCGCCAGTAAGACAATTTTGCTTACCACCCCAGAAGGGATAAGGATCAAGTATGTATCCCGACATGTGCCAAAAGAGACTCAAGTAAATTGTTTAATAGGAGTTGTGCAGGAGGAAGTACCAGTGGTAAGGGATTTCCCTGATGTATTTCCATAAGAGTTGCCGGGCATGCCATCAGATAGAGACATTGAGTTTTTGATTGAGCTATTGCCAGGCACAGGGCCAATATCGAAGAGACCATACAGGATGCCTGCAAAGGATTTGGTGGAAATTAAGAAGCAGATTAAGGAGTTACTGGATAAAGGTTACATTCGCCCAAGTTCGTCGCCTTGGGGATCACCTGTACTTCTAGTGGAGAAAAAGGATGGATCGTTAAGGATGGTTGTTGATTATCGTGGGTTGAATGAAGTAACGATTAAGAACAAGTACCCACTACCAATGATCAATGATCTATTTGATAGATTGCAAGGAGCTAAGGTATTTTCCAAGATTGATCTGCGATCAGGATACCACCAGTTGAAGATTCGAGAACAGGATATACCTAAGACGGCTTTTACCACCAGGTATGGGCTGTACGTGTTTATGGAGTTCTTGGATAAGTTCGTTGTAGTGTTCATTGATGATATCCTGGTTTACTCGAAGAATGAAGAGGAGCATAAGGAACATTTGCGTTTGGCTCTTGGAAAGCTCAAGAACATCAATTATATGCCAAGTTTAGCAAATGTGAGTTTTGGTTGAAGGAAGTTGGATTTCTCGGACACGTTATATCCGGAGAAGGTATAGCAGTAGATCCCACTAAAGTTGATATCGTGACCAAGTGGGAAGCACCAACCATAGTCGGCGAGATCCGGAGTTTCCTTGGACTCGCAGGATACTACCGGAGATTTATTGAGAATTTCTCCAAGATTGCAAAACCTATGACGGAGTTGTTAAAGAAGGATACCAAGTTCATATGGACTGAGGAGTGTGAGGCTAGTTTCCAGGAGTTGAAGAAACGCTTGGTTACTTCACCAGTATTGATTTTGCCAGACCAGACCAAGGATTATGAGGTGTATTGCGACGCTTCACGTCGAGGACATGGAGCAGTGCTTATGCAGGAAGGGAGAGTTGTTTCATATGCCTCAAGACAGCTTAAGCCCCATGAGTTGAAATACATTTTCACGTAGAAGGAGTTAAACCTCAGACAAAGGAGATGGTTAGAGCTCATCAAGGATTATGATATGAGATTGCATTATCATCCCGGAAAGGCTAATGTAGTAGCTGACGCATTGAGCCGTAAGAGCCATGTCAATACACTAATGACGGGAGAAATACCAAGGGAGTTAGCCGAAAATCTTTGAGAGTTATGTTTGGAAATAGTTCCGAGAGGCTATGTAGCAGCATTGGAGATTCAGTCAACTATGATGGATAGAATCAGAGAAGCTCAGAAGCTTGACAAGGAGATTGCCTCTATAAAGGAGAAAATAAGCGAAGGAAAGGCTAAAGGATTTTGTGAGGATGAGCACGACACCCTATGGTTTGAAGACCGTGTTTATGTGCCCAATGACCCGGAGATCAGGAAGTTGATTTTGCAAGACGCACACGATTCACCATATTCAATTCACCCAGGAAATACCAAGATGTATTTGGATTTGAAGGATATTTTCTGGTGGACCGGAATGAAGAAAGATATTGCGGAGTATGTAGCAGTTTGTGATGTATGTCAGAGAGTAAAGGCAGAGCATCAGAAGCCAGCGGGATTGCTACAACCATTGCCGATACCCGAATGGAAGTGGGATAAGTTAGGCATGGATTTTATCATGGGATTACCCAGGACTCGTTCAGGCTACGACTCGATTTGGGTTGTAGTTGATCGGTTGACGAAAGTAGCTCATTTCATCCTGGTAAAGACCATTTATACCAGTGCGAAGTTGGCAAAGATATACATGACCAGGATTGTATGCTTACATGGAGTTCCGAGGAGTATAGTATCAGATAGAGGAACCCAGTTTACCTCAAAGTTCTGGAATCAGCTGCACGAAACTTTGGGTACCAGGCTAGAGTTCAGCACAGCTTTTCATCCGCAGACAGATGGACAGACCGAGATAGTCAATCAGATTTTGGAGGACATGCTAAGAGCTTGTGCGCTAGATTATGGATCTAGTTGGGACGACAATTTGCCATATGCAGAGTTCTCTTACAACAACAGTTATCAATCCAGTTTAAAGATGGCCCCTTTTGAAGCCTTGTACGGAAGAAGGTGCCGAACACCATTGTCATGGGATGAAGTTGGAGACCGCCCGTTGTTTGGACCTGATTTGATTAAGGAGTCTGAACAGAAGGTGAAATTAATTCGCGATAGGCTCAAGGTAGCTCAATCCAGACAGAAGAGCTACGCAGATTCCAAACGCAAGGGATAGTTTACGAAGTTGGAGACAGAGTTTATCTTCGAGTATCCCCACTTCGAGGAACAAAGCGCTTTGGTGTTAAGGGAAAGTTAGCGCCACGATTTGTAGGACCATACCGAGTTTTGGAACGTATGGGAGAAGTGGCCTACAAGTTGGAATTTCCCGAAGTATTGTCAGGAGTTCATGATGTGTTCCACGTTTCTCAGTTGAAGAAGTGCCACGCGGAGATGGCTGACATACCCTTGAGAGACACAGTGCCATTGGAAGCAATTCGGTTGGACAGTGATTTGACCTATGAGGAGAAACCTGTTAAGATTCTCGAGTTTACCAGCCGAGTCACCCGCAGCAAGGTTATCAAGTTTTGTAAGGTTCAGTGGAGCCACCACATGGAGGATGAAGCCACCTGGGAGCGAGAGGAAGATTTGCTCAAGGACCACCCTCACCTATTTTCTAGCCAACCCGTATCTCGAGGGCGAGATTCATCTTAAGGGGGGTAGGTTTGTAACATCCCAAATTTTCAATTTGGAATGTTATACACTAGATCATCAATGCATATCATAATTTATTTGCTTTTGGCTTTGATCCTAGAAATTCTACGCAACTCAAGGACCCACGGAGAGAGTTGGGGATTTCGTTATTTTCATATTTGAGTTTTCTCAAATTTTGAGAATAGGATCATTTGATTTTAATTATTTTATCATCAATTATTTCTATTACAAAAATATGAGAGAGGGAATAAAATGACTTTCCCAAAATAAAGAAATATTGAGGATTTAATAATAAAATCAAACAATATTTTATTTCAGAGTTTTTCGGTATTTTATTTGAATTTAGGAAAAATGTGCGCTTTTCAAAATTGCATTTAGGCCCCAAATAAATGTTCACCTTGTGCGGCTTGATTTTAGAAGCCCGGGAAAATTTATTTCGGGATTTTTGGAGTCCGTTTAGTATTTCTTTTATTTGTTCTTTTGCACGGAATAATTAAAAAAAACGCGAACTGACTTCTGGCCGTACCCGAGCGGGACTCTGCCCGGGGGCAGCCTTTAAATAGCGCCGCCTCGAGCCGCCCCAGCCCACCGCGCCCGAAACCCTAGCCGCCGCCGGACCCGCCGCCCGAGGTAAAAAAAAGAAAGAAAAAAAAGTCACAGTTTTTTTTAGTTTCGGTTTTTAAAATAGATCGGTTTTTCCGATTTATTTATTTAGCGAGCGTTCATCCGTTCATTCGTTCTAGCGAACGTTCGTCATTTTTCTTTTCTCAGATTAAATCCGCGATTTTTCTGATCGCAATTCCTGATCCGATTTTCGTTTTAGTATAACTTTTTGCTCGGTTACCGGAATCAGGCCCTACACCAGTAGAAGAAGACGAAGAACCCAAGGAGATTCGCCCAGAAGACTACATCATCATCGACGACACCGACTCGGACCCAGATGATAGCGATGATGACTATGTTGATGAAGTCGGAGCAGATATCATGGAGTCTGCAACCGAAGAATATTTCTAGTAGACCACCTCATCAGTAGTAGTAGTCCACCATGTAAATACAGTAGTCCGAGCACTTTTGCGATAGTTAGATCGATTGTATGCCCTTGTTTGATTGAATGAAGTGAATTGTTTGCTTTTGCCTCATGTGCATATGGGTAGTGTTTTCTCTTTAGACCCCTCTATTCTTAAATCTCATCTTTTCTAAACCCTCAGATGCCGCCGAGACGTGACCCCGGATTTACCTTTCCACCGGAGCTCACCCAGTTGATCCAGCAGCAAAACACATTGATGCAGTTGCTAGTCCAGAATCAGAATCAGGGGAACAACAACAACCCACCACCACCACCACCACCTGTTGATCACTTAGCCTGTTTTCTTATTCTGAATCCGCCGGTGTTTTCCAGTAGCACCGAGCCGATAGTAGCAGATGATTGGCTCCGCAAGATAGCTAGAGAGTTGACCACAGCAGGGTGCACAGATGCGGAGAAGGTGAAGTTTGCCGCGCATCAGCTTGAAGGACCCGCAGCATCATGGTGGGAGAATTTCACAGCAACTTTCCCTGTCGACACTGTCACATGGGACCAGTTTCAGTAGGCTTTTCATACTGCCCATGTTTCAACAAGAGCTATGGCCATGAAGAAGCGTGATTTTCGCAACTTGCGCCAAGGAGGACGGACAGTTGGCTAGTATGTGGAGGACTTTAGTAAATTAGCACGTTATGCCCCAGATGACGTTGCTACCGATTCAGCTAAGCAGGAGAAGTTTCTGGAAGGACTAAATGATGAGTTGAGCATGCAGTTGATGATAGCAACCTTCAACAACTACCAGGAGTTGGTAGATCGTGCTCTTATGATTGAAGGCAAGCAACAACAAATTGAGAACCGCAAGAGGAAGTATGGACAAGGAAAGTACAATTCTGGAGCTCAGCAGAAGCCACGTTTTACCCCTAGATCGGGAGGACATTTTTAGCATACCCATGGAGGAGGTAGCTCGCACAATCACAACGGCACCAAGAATGGTAATGGTAATGGAGGAAGCAACGGCCAGAACTGTACCAACCCATCAACCCCAGCCAAGAAAGACCTGAGCCAAGTCACTTGCTTTAAGTGTCAGAAGACCCGACATTATGCCAATGAATGTCCTGAAGGCTAGAATGGCAATGGAAGCTCTGGGAAGAAGTCGAACCCTTTCAACAGGGGACAGGTGAACCACGTTAACGTGGAGGAGGTTGAAGAGCAGCCAGATGCAGTAATCGGTAAGTTTTTGGTTAAGTCATTTACTGCACTCGTTCTTTTTGATACCGGTGCATCGCATTCATACATATCAAGGGGACTTGTGGATAAGTATAACCTACCCACTAAGGTTCTTAGAACACCTATGCTAGTAAGCTCACCAGGAGCGGAGTATATGGCCAGTCAAGGATGTTTTCAAATGCCATTGAGTATAGGTAGGCATGTGTTTCCCTCGGATTTAATCATTTTGGAATCACAAGGATTGGATGTAATTCTGGGTATGGATTGGCTGTCGATGTATGGAGGAAACATCGATTGCGCCAGTAAGACAATTTTGCTTACCACCCCAGAAGGGATAAGGATCAAGTATGTATCCCGACATGTGCCAAAAGAGACTCAAGTAAATTGTTTAATAGGAGTTGTGCAGGAGGAAGTACCAGTGGTAAGGGATTTCCCTGAAGTATTTCCATAAGAGTTGCCGGGCATGCCATCGGATAGAGACATTGAGTTTTTGATTGAGCTATTGCCAGGCACAGGGCCAATATCGAAGAGACCATACAGGATGCCTGCAAAGGATTTGGTGGAAATTAAGAAGCAGATTAAGGAGTTACTGGATAAAGGTTACATTCGCCCAAGTTCGTCGCCTTGGGGATCACCAGTACTTCTAGTGGAGAAAAAGGATGGATCGTTAAGGATGGTTGTTGATTATCGTGGGTTGAATGAAGTAACGATTAAGAACAAGTACCCACTACCAATGATCAATGATCTATTTGATAGATTGCAAGGAGCTAAGGTATTTTCCAAGATTGATCTGCGATCAGGATACCACCAGTTGAAGATTCGAGAACAGGATATACCTAAGACGGCTTTTACCACCAGGTATGGGCTGTACGTGTTTATGGAGTTCTTGGATAAGTTCGTTGTAGTGTTCATTGATGATATCCTGGTTTACTCGAAGAATGAATAGGAGCATAAGGAACATTTGCGTTTGGCTCTTGGAAAGCTCAAGAACATCAATTATATGCCAAGTTTAGCAAATGTGAGTTTTGGTTGAAGGAAGTTGGATTTCTCGGACACGTTATATCCGGAGAAGGTATAGCAGTAGATCCCACTAAAGTTGATACCGTGACCAAGTGGGAAGCACCAACCATAGTTGGCGAGATCGGGAGTTTCCTTGCACTCGCAGGATACTACCGGAGATTTATTGAGAATTTCTCCAAGATTGCAAAACCTATGACGGAGTTGTTAAAGAAGGATACCAAGTTCATATGGACTGAGGAGTGTGAGGCTAGTTTCCAGGAATTGAAGAAACGCTTGGTTACTTCACCAGTATTGATTTTGCCAGACCAGACCAAGGATTATGAGGTGTATTGCGACGCTTCACGTCGAGGACATGGAGCAGTGCTTATGTAGGAAGGGAGAGTTGTTTCATATGCC
This sequence comes from Triticum aestivum, assembly GCF_018294505.1. NCBI lineage: Eukaryota > Viridiplantae > Streptophyta > Magnoliopsida > Poales > Poaceae > Triticum > Triticum aestivum. The sequence goes on along the minus strand of NC_057803.1, from coordinate 555,538,266 downwards.
TCAAGACAGCTTAAGCCCCATGAGTTGAAATACATTTTCACGTAGAAGGAGTTAAACCTCAAACAAAGGAGATGGTTAGAGCTCATCAAGGATTATGATATGAGATTGCATTATCATCCCGGAAAGGCTAATGTAGTAGCTGACGCATTGAGCCGTAAGAGCCATGTCAATACACTAATGACGGGAGAAATACCAAGGGAGTTAGCCGAAAATCTTTGAGAGTTATGTTTGGAAATAGTTCCGAGAGGCTATGTAGCAGCATTGGAGATTCAGTCAACTTTGATGGATAGAATCAGAGAAGCTCAGAAGCTTGACAAGGATGATGATGATGTAGTCTTCTGGGCGAATCTCCTTGGGTTCTTCGTCTTCTTCTTCTAGTAGACGTGGATTGGGTGAGTGATATCCATGACAGGTGTGAGTTTTGTTAATTCAATGGTTTATCTAAGGTGGCAACTTAAACACACATCTGGGTGGATTGAGGTACCTGGGTATTCCAGGATTGCATGTTTTTCTTTATGGACCGCCACCCAGGCCCAAAGGGATCATGAGATTTGTCATACTAGAAACTTCCGTGTGCAGCCACAAGCTATTATGGGCTCTAGCATAGTTGATTAAGTCATGCAAACTCTTACAGGGTAGACTAGCAGATGTAGGGGAAAGTAGGTGTAATGGTCTACCCATCGTAAGGTGCTAGCGCTTCTGAAAGACTATGTCTCGGTCATCCGTCTTCTCAAACACCATGTAGTGCGAGAAACCAAACGGAGGCAATCGAGTCTTGTGGGGAAAAGTGTGCAAACCTCCGCAGAGTGTATAACTAATCATGGTTAGCCGTGTCCCCGTTTATGGACATCTTGAGTATCTAGTACTTGGATTATCATGTGAATCTCAACATGTTACTCTAAAATTAATTTTGTTGGGTTTTGTTTAATGATGATGCTTAATTGGGATTGAGAATGTTGTCAACCATTCTCAATGTTTAACAACTACCATGATAGTTAATGAAAATTTATTCCTTTGTAGTAGGGAAAAATTGGCTTTACGCAAAACTGTAACCATAGAGCTTTCCACCAGCCAAATATGCATATAGTATAGCAGTTTCATTCCATTACTCTCTATGTGGTACTTTGCCAGCATATTCCATGTGCTGACCCGTTTCGGGCTGCAACGTTAATGTTGCAGACTTTTCAGACGACGATTAAGGAGTTTTTAGGTCGTGGTTCTATACTCAGTGATGCCGTTGGAGTTGATGGAATCACTTATCTTCCAAGCCTTCCGCTGTTATCGTTATTAGATGGCCTTAAGCCATATTTTTTTAATAAGTTCTCTATTGAGACACTCGATGTAATAAGTGTGTGATTGCTACTCTGTTATAAATCCTCCGAGTACTGTGTGGTGTCAGCATTACTGATCCAGGGATGACACCTGAGCACAGAGATCAGACCATTTGAGGTCTGGTCACTACAAAAAGGCAATAAAATTTGCTTCTAAAAGTTTGAGATCATTTAGTGTAAGAGAAAATTGAGCATTGTACGAACTTGGATGACAAAGAATAAAAGCGACAGACTGCATAATAAAGGTTGTCATCTTAAGGGGCAATACAACGTGACGTTCTTTTGCACTAAGGGATTGAGCATACAAACAAATAAGCGCATGGCAACCTCTGCTTCCCTCTGTGAAGGGCCTACCTTTTACTTTTATGTATTTACTTCTATGCAAAGAGTCAAAGTTTTCTTTCTATTCCTTTTATTTTCTCCTTTGGCAAGCATCATGTGGTGAGGAAAGATCTAGGCACATATGTCCAGTTGAATATAGATAGCATGAGTTATTATTGTTGACATCACCCTTGAGGTGAGTATGTTGGGAGGCGAAACTTTAAGCCCCTATCTTTCTGTGTGACCGGTTGAAACATTTTGCTCATGGGTACGAGGTGAGTTTTAGCAATCATAGAAGACTATATGATGGTTGAGTATGTGGACTTGCCAAAAGGCTCCGATACGCGACCCTTCCTGAAAAGATGATGAATTGTAGTTGCAAAGTTGACTAAGAACATAGTTTGTTGGTTTCTAATAGAGTTTTTACTTTATACTTCGATTGTGTGATGAACTATTACTTATTCACGAGAAGTATATGATAAAAGTTCTATGATAAAAGTCCTATGTTTAATTTTGTTATTGTTATAATAATCAACATGATGCTTCTATGTCCGTATTTTGTTTTTATCGACACCTCTCTCTCAAAGAATATGGACATGTTTTTCGATTTTGGTTTTCGCTTGAGGACAAGCGAGGTCTAAGCTTGGGGGAGTTGATACGTCCATTTTGCATCATGTTTTCTTACTGCTATTTATAATGTTTTAATCCATAATAATGCTTCTTGGAGTAATTCCAGTGCCTTTTCTCTCATAATTTGCAAGGTACACACCAAGAGGGAGAATTCCGGTAGCTGGAAATCTGGACCTGAAAAAGCTACGTTAGGCTACCTATTCTGCACAACTCCAAATGAGCTGAAACTTCATGGAGATATTTTATGGAATATATAAGAATAATTGGAGAAAATAACTACTAGAGGGGGGCCACATGTGGGCACAACCCACCTGGGCGCGCCAGGGCCCCCAGACGCGGCCTGGTGGGTTGTGGCCTCCTCGGCCCACCTCCGGTGCCCATCTTCTGGTATATAGGTCATTTTTACCTAGAAAAGAAAATAAGAGGAGGACTTTAGGGATTAAGCACCGCCGCCTCGAGGCGGAACTTGGGCAGGAGCACTTTTGCCCTCCGGCGGAGCGATTCTGCCGGGGGAACTTCCCTCCCAGAGGGGGAAATCATCATCCTCATCATCACCAACAACTCTCCCATCTTGGGGAGGGCAATCTCCATCAACATATTCAACAGCACCATCTCATCTCAAACCCTAGTTCATAACTTGTGTTCAATCTTGTCACCGAAACTATAGATTGGTGCTTGTGGGTGACTAGTAGTGTTGATTACATCTTGTAGTTGATTACTATATGGTTTATTTGGTGGAAGATTATATGTTCAGATCCAATATGCTATTTAATACTCATCTAATCATGAGCATGTTTATCATTTGTGAGTAGCTACTCTTGTTCTTGAGGTCACGGGAGAAATAATGTTGCAAGTAATCATGTCAACTTGATATGTGTTCGATATTATGTATGTTGTGATTCCCTTAGTTGTGTCATGTGAACGTCGACTACATGACACTTCACCATATTTGGGCCTAAGGGAATGCATTGTGGAGTAGCAATTAGATGGTGGGTTGTGAGAGTGACAGAAACTTAAACCCCAGTTTATGCGCTATTCCGTAAGGGATCGATTGGATCCCAAAGTTTAATGCTATGGTTAGAATTTATTCTTAATACCTTTCTCATAGTTGCGGATGCTTGCAGGAGGATTAATCATAAGTAGGAGGTTTGTTCAAGTAAGAACATCACCTAAGCACCGGTCCACCCACATATCAAATTATCAAAGTAGCAAACACAAATCGAACCAACATGATGAAAGTGACTGGATGAAATTCCCGTGTACCCTCAAGAACGCTTTGCTTATCATAAGAGACCATTTTGGCCTGTCCTTTTCCTCAAAAGGATTGGGCTACCTTGCTGCACTTTTGTTACTACTATCGTTACTTGCTCGTTACAAATTATCTTGCTATCAAACTACTCCGCTACTTACAATTTCAGCACTTGCAGACATCCTTACTAAAAACTACTTGTCATTTCCTTCTGCTCCTCGTTGGGTTCGACACTCTTACTTATCGAAAAGAGCTACAATTGATCCCCTATACTTGTGGGTCATCAATAGACACAGGCATATCATTAAAATCAATAGGAGCACTTTTACTAGCAACCAATTTCATAAGAGCATCAACTTTTTCACTCAAAGAAGAAATTTCTTCAACCGAATTAACTTTTTAACTAGTTGGAGCTCTTTTGGTATGCCATTCCGAATAATTTTCCATAATGTTATCAAGCAATTTGGTGGCTTCACCCAAAGTAATTTCCATAAAAGTACCACCCGTGATGGAATCTAAAAGATTACGAGAAACAAAATTCAACCCCGCATAAATTTTTTGTATGATCATCCAAAGATTTAACCCATGAGTTGGGCAATTCCTTAGCATCATTTTCTTCCTTTCCCAAGATTGCGCAACATGATCATGTTCATGTTGCTTGAAATTCATGATCTGGGTTCTAAGGGAAATAATTTTTGCGAGCGGAAAATACTTAGTGATAAAAGCATCTTTGCTTCCAAGAATTGATACTATTGCGAGGCAAAGAAGAGATCCAAATTTTTGCAGAATCACGCAAAGAAAGCAGAAATAACTTCATCTTCACAACATCATTGTCCACATATTTTTTTGTTTCGCATATCGCATAATTCCATGAAGGTATTAAGACGGGACGCGACATCCTCATTAGGAGTACCAAAAAATTGATATTTCATAACAAGATTCAGCAAAACAGTATTAATATCACAAGACTCCGCACTAGTGGCGGGAGGAGCAATCGGAGTGCCGATAAAATTATTGTTGTTGGTATTTGAGAAATCATACAATTTGGTGTTCTCTTGAGTCATGATGACTACGCAACAAGATTGCACTCAAAAACAGATCCGGCAAGAAAACGACAAACGAAAAAGAGAGGCGAATAAAACGACAAATTTTTGTAAAGTGGGGGAGAGGAAAACGAGAGGCAAATGGAAAATAATGTAAATTACGAGGAGATGAGATTTGTGATTAGGAACCTGGTATATGTTGAAGATCCTCCCCGGCAACGGCGCCAGAAATTCCTTTTGATGTGGCTTGAAGCTACGTCGGTATTTCCCCAAAGAGGAAGGGATGATGCAGCACAGCATCGGTTGGTATTTCCCTCAGATGTGAAACCAAGGTTATTGTACTAGTAGGAGGACCAAGCAACACAATATAAACAACACCTGCACAGAAATAACAACTTCTCGCAACCCGACGTGTAAACGGGTTGTCAATCCCTTTCGGGTAGCGGCGCCCCAGATGGGCAAACAGACGTGAATAAAATTGTAGTAGATTGATAGATCGAAGGCCAAATAAAATAAATAAGAATAAATTACAGCAAGGTATTTTTGTATTTTTGGTTTAATAGATCTGAAAACAAAGCAAAGAAAAATAGATCGCAAAGGCAAATAATATGAGAAAAGATACCCGGGGGGCGTAGGTTTCACTAGTGGCTTCTCAAGAAAAATAGCAAACGGTGGGTGAACAAATTACTTTTGGGCAATTGATAGAATTTCAAATAATCATAATGATATCCAGGCAATGATCATTATATAGGCGTCACGTCCAAAATTAGTAGACCGACTCCTGCCTGCATCTACTACTGTTACTCCACACATCGACCACCACCCCGCATGCATCTAGTGTATTAAGTTCATGGAGAAACGAAGTAATGCAATAAGAATGATGACATGATGTAGACAAGATCTATCTATGTAGAGATAGACCCCATTGTTTTATCCTTAGTAGCAACGATACATACGTGTCGGTTCCCCTTCTGTCGCTCGGATCAAGCACCGTAAGATCGAACCCACTACAAAGCACCTCTTCCCATTGCAAGATAAATAGATCAAGTTGGCCAAATAAAACCCAAATATCGGAGAAGAAATACGAGGCTATATGCAATCATGCATAAAAGAGATCAAAGAAACTCAAATACTTTCATGGATATAAAAACATAGATCTGATCATAAACTCAAAGTTCATCGATCCCAACAAACACACCGCAAAAAGAGTTACATCATATGGATCTACAAGAGACCATTGTATTGAGAATTCAGCGAGAGAGAGGAAGCCATCTAGCTAATAACTACGGACCCGAAGGTCTACAAAGAACTACTCATGCATCATCGGAGAGGCACCAATGAAGGTGGTGAACCCCATCCGAGATGGTGTCTAGATTGGATCTGGTAGTTCTGGACTCTACGGCGGCTGGAATTGATTTTCGTCGACTACCCTAGGGTTTCTGGAATATTGGTGTATTTATAGAGCTAAGAGGCGGTCCGGGGGGCACCCGAGGTGGGCACAACCCACCAGGGCGCGCCTGGGCCTCCTGGCGCCCCCTGGTGGGTTGTGCTCTCCTCGGAGCACCCCCAGGCGCAGTGAGGGGCCATTAGGTGTCTTCTGGTCCCAAAAAAACTCCATAAATATGACGCCCCCGATTTGACCGTACACTAATCGTACATGCAAACGTGTACAATCAAGATCAGGGACTCGCGGGAAGATATCACAACACAACTCTACAAATAAAAATAAGTCATACAAGCATCATATTACAAGCCAGGGGCCTCGAGGGCTCGAATACAAGAGCTTGATCACAGACGAGTCAGCGGAAGCAACAATATCTGAGTACAGGCATAAGTTAAACAAGTTTGCCTTAAGAAGGCTAGCACAAAAGTAGCAACGATCGAAAAGGCAAGGCCTCCTGTCTGGGACCTCCTAACTACTCCTCGAAGTCGAACTCCACATAGAATCATCCTCGGGATCCTCTGGCTTCTGAACTCCATCATCTGGTTGCGTCATCCGAGAAAAATTGGAGAAGGGGAAAAAGAGGAAGCAAAGCAACCATGAGTACTCATCCAAAGTACTCGCAAGCAAGGATCTACACTACATATGCATTGGTATCAATGAAATGGGTAGTATCTGTGGACTGAACTGCAGAATGCCAGAATAAGAGGGGCGTAGCTAGTCCTATCGAAGACTACGCTTCTGGCAGCCTCCATCTTGAAGCATATAGAAGAGAGTAGATGGTAAGTTCACCAAGTATCATCGTATAGCATAATCCTACCCGGCGATCCTCTCCTCGTCGCCCTGTTAGAGAGTGATAACCGGGTTGTATCTGGAACTTGGAAGGGTGTGTTTTATTAAGTATCCGGTTCTAGTGTCATAAGGTCAAGGTACAACTCCGGGTCATCCTTTTACCGAGGGACGTGGCTATTCGAATAGATAAACTTCCCTGCAGGGGTGCACCACATTTCCCAACATGCTCGATCCCCTTTGGCCGGACACACTTTCCTGGGTCATACCCGGCCTCGGAAGATCAACACGTCGCAGCCCTACCTCGGCACAACAGAGAGGCCAGCACGCCAGTGTAAATCCTATGGTGCAGGGTCTGGGCCCATCGCCCATTGCACACCTGCACATTGCGAACGCGGCCGGTAAGCAGACCTAGCCTCCCTAATACAAGAGCAGGCGTTCCAGTCCAATCTGGCGCGCGCCACTTAGTCGCTGACGTCACGAAGGCTTCGGCTGATACCACGACGTCGAGTGCCCATAATTGTTCCCGCGTAGTTGGTTAGTGCGTATAGGCCAGTGGCCAGACTCAGATCAAATACCCAGATCTCGTTAAGCATGTTATTTTGAAGTAACCACGAACACCGACCAGGGCCAGGCCCACCTCTTTCCCAGGTGGTCTCAACCTGCCCTGTCGCACCACCACAAAGTAACAGTCGGGGGCGGTCGGGAACTCAGGCCCACCACTACCTGCATGGAGCCACCTTTCCTTTCAACTCCCACATCGAATTCACATGCGGGTACTCTTCGAGCTGACCCGACTTTAGTCACCACCTGTATAGTATGTATGTATGTATGTACCCGTGATCACCTCCCGAGTGATCATGGCCCGATAGTATAGCATGGCAGACGGACAAGAATGTAGGGCCACTAATGAAATACTAGCATCCTATACTAAGCATTTAGGATTGCAAGTAAGGGTAACAATTGAAGCAACAATGATAGGCTATGCAACGGAATAGGATTAACCGAAAGCAGTAACATGCTACACTACTCTAATGCAAGCAGTAGAGAGAAGGAATAGGCGATATCTAGTGACCAAGGGGGGGGGGCTTGCCTGGTTGCTCTGCAGGCAGAAACGGATCCTCGAAGGTGAAGTAGTCGGTCACTGGTTCAACTGCGGTCTCGGGGTCTACCGGAAAGAAGTAACGTAGGAGGAACACAATAAATAATAGAGCAACCGAAGCATCACAAAACATAACAAGGCAATACGTGTTGCTAGGAGTGACCTAGAGCAGTACTAAGTGATACCGGCGAAGGAGGGAAACATCCGGGAAAGTATTCCAGGTGTTTCGCGCTTTCGGACAAACAGACCAGAGGGAGAAATTTGCGTGTTTGCCATGCTAGGGATGTGTGGCGGACGAACGGGCTATGTATTCAGATTCATCTCATCATTCTGAGCAGCTTTCATGTACAAAGTTTTTCCATCCGAGTTACGGATGATTTAATATTAATTTTCAAAGTTTTAATCAATTTCTGAAATTATTTTAATTCGAAAATAGAAGTTAAAATGCTACAGGTACCCAGCTCTGTGTACACATATGTGTGCCCAGAGGCTGACATGTGGGCCAAGGGGGTCCCAGTTGACCGGTCAAAGTTTGACTGGTCAACAGGGGTGGGGCCCCCTTGTCTTTGACTGATTAAACTAGTTAGGTGGTTAATTAGTTAACTAGGCAATATTAATTAAGTTAATTAATAATTAAGTTACCTCATTAATTATTAATTATATTTAATTATTATGAAATTCTTTTTTTGTTCTAACAGGGACGTGGTCCCCAAAGGTCAGTGCGGCATGGGGCCAGCAGGGGCCACAGACACGCACGCGCATGCACCAGCAAGGTGCGGCTGTGGACAGGGAGAAGCCACCGAGTGGCCGGCGCGGGTGATACGTCTCCAACGTATATATACTTTTTGATTGCTCCATGCTATATTATCTACTGTTTTGGACATTATTGGGCTTTATTATCCACTTTTATATTATTTTTGGGACTAACCTATTAACCGGAGGCCCGGCCCAGAATTGTTGTTTTTTTGCCTATTTTAGGGTTTCGAAGAAAAGGAATATCAAACAGAGTCCAAACGGAATGAAACCTTCGGGAACGTGATTTTCTCAACGAATAAGACCAGAGAGACTTGGACCCTACGTCAAGAAAAGAAACAGGAGGCCACGAGGTAGGGGACGCGCCTGCCTACCCTAGGCGCGCCCTCCACCCTCGTGGGCCCCCTGTTGCTCCATCGACGTACTCCTTCCTCCTATATATATACCCACGTACCCCCAAACGATCAGATACTGAGCCAAAACCCTAATTCCACCGCCGTAACTTTCTGTATCCACGAGATCCCATCTTGGGGTCTGTTCCGGAGCTTCGCCGGAGGGGGTATCGATCACGGAGGGCTTCTACATCAACACCATAGCCTCTCCGATGAAGTGTGAGTAGTTTACCTCAGACCTACGGGTCCATAGTTAGTAGCTAGATGGCTTCTTCTCTCTTTTTGGATCTCAATACAATGTTCCCCCCTCTCTTGTGGACAACTATTCGATGCAATCTTCTTTTTGCGGTGTGTTTGTTGAGATTGATGAATTGTGGGTTTATGATCAAGTCTATCTATGAATAATATTTGAATCTTCTCTAAATTCTTTTATGTATGATTGGTTATCTTTGCAAGTCTTCGAATTATCAGTTTGGTTTGGCCTACTAGATTTATCTTTCTTGCAATGGGAGAAGTGCTTAGCTTTGGGTTCAATCTTGCGGTGTCCTTTCCCAGTGACAGTAGGGGCAGCAAGGCACGTATTGTATTGTTGCCATCGAGGATAACAAGATGGGGTTTTCTTCATATTGCATGAGTCTATCCCTCTACATCATGTCATCTTGCTTAAGGCGTTACTCTATTTTTAACTTAATACTAAGATGCATGCTGGATAGCGGTCGATGAGTGGAGTAATAGTAGTAGATGCAGGCAGGAGTCGGTCTACTTGTCTCGGACGTGATGCCTATATACATGATCATACCTAGATATTCTCATAACTATGCTCAATTCTGTCAATTTCTCAACAGTAATTTGTTCACCCACCATAGAATACTTATGCTCTCAAGAGAAGCCACTAGTGAAACCTATGGCCCCCGGTTCTATCTTTATCATATTGATCTCCTACTACTTAGCTATTTCCTTTGCTATTTATTTTGCCTTTATTTTACTTTGCAACTTTATCATAAAAATACCAAAAAAATTATCTTATCATATCTATCAGATCTCACTCTTGTAAGTGGCCTTATACGGATTGACAACCCGTATTTGTGTTGGTTGCGAGGATTTATTTATTTTGTACAGGTACGAGGGACTCGCGCGTAGCCTCCTACTGGATTGATACCTTGGTTCTCAAAAACTGAGGGAAATACTTACGCTACTTTGCTGCATCATCCCTTCCTCTTCGGGGAAAACCAACGCAGTGCTCAAGAGGTAGCAAGAAGGATTTCTGGCGCCGTTGCCGGGGAGGTCTACGCAAAAGTCAACATACCAAGTACCCATCACATACCCTTATCTCCCGCATTACATTATTTGCCATTTGCCTCTTGTTTTCCTCTCCCTCACTTAACCCTTGCCGTTTTATTCGCCCTCTCTCTCTATCCTCCCTCTCTTTCCGCTTGCCTTTCTTCCGCCATGTCTGAATCAAAAAGGGTTGGGGGTTCTCTCCAGAGTTTTAGTACTTTGGACAACCCTTCTATTCTCGCTAAGCTTATAAATAAGGATACTATGGAAAAACCTACCGAAGTTATCAATGAGAGTCTTAATAATTTTGATGAAGATGATTCTGGAATTTTTCGTTATTTACTTGATGAATCTTTGAAAGATGCTTGGTATAGACTATTAAGAATTAGGGCCAGCTATGTTCCTCAATATCAAATTGAAGTTTACTTAAATAGCTTTTATATTGACCTTCCTTCTTCTTTTAAGCATGTCTTAGATTCTATATTTGAAGAAGGTTTTCTTGAAGGGGATGTCGTAGACACTTATGAACAAATGAAAACTATATTTGGGCACCCCATGAATGAGAAAGTTGAATCTACATCTCTTTTGCTCTCTTACCAAAATGAATCTATTAAAGAGATAAAGGCTAGCCTAGATAAATTTCTGCAATATACTTAATCTTTCTTCTACCATTAATAGCCATGTGCTTTATCAAAATAGAAGGATTAATTCTATAGATAGCAAGTTTGCTCTTTTCTTTCCTAATACCAAAGATGGCAATACCTAAATCTATTCTTGCTTGTTATGCCTAGCTAGGGGCGTTAAACGATAGCGCTTGTTGGGAGGCAACCCAATTTTATTTTTATTCCTTGGTTTTTGCTCATGTTTAGTAATAAATAATTTTTATATCCTCTGTTTTGGTTGTGTTTTTTGTGTTTAATTAGTGTTTGTGCCAAGTAGAACCGTTGAGAAGACTTGGGAAAGTCTTGTTGAACTTGCTGTAAAAAACAGAAACTTTAGCGCTCACGAGAACTACTGCCATTTTTATTTGGAAAGTGATATTTAGTTAATTATTTTTTCAGATGATTAATAGATAAATTCCTCACGTCCAGAAATTTATTTTAGAATTTTTGGGGTTCCAGATCTTGCGCTAGCTACAGATTACTACAGACTGTTCTGTTTTTGACAGATTCTGTTTTTCGTGTGTTGTTTGCTTATTTTGATGAATCTATGGCTAGTAAAATAGTTTATAAACCATAGATAAGTTGGAATACAGTATGTATAACACCAATATAAATAAAGAATGAGTTCATTACAGTACCTTGAAGTGGTCTTTTGTTTTCTTTCACTAACGGAGCTCACGAGATTTTCTACTTTAAGTTTTGTGTTGTGAAGTTTTCAAGTTTTGGGTAAAGATTTGATGGATTATGGAACAAGGAGTGGCAAGAGCCTAAGATTGGGGATGCCCATGGCACCTCCAAGATAATCTAAGGACACCTAAAAGCCAAAGCTTGAGGATGCCCTGGAAGGCATCCCCTCTTTCGTCTACTTCTATCGGTAACTTTACTTGGAGCTATATTTTTATTCGCCACATGATATGTGTTTTGCTTGTAGCGTCTTGTATTATTTGAGTCTTCACTTGTTAGTTTACCACAATCATCCTTGCTGTACAGACCTTTTGAGAGAGCCATACATGATTTAGAATTTGTTAGAATACTCTATGTGCTTCGCTTATATCTTTTGAGTTATATAATTTTGCTCTAGTACTTCACTTATATCTTTTAGAGCACGGTGGTGGATTTGTTTTATAGAAACTATTAATCTCTCATGCTTCACTTAGATTATTTTGAGAGTCTTAAATAGCATGGTAGTTTTCTTAAAATCCTAATATGCTTGGTATATAAGATTAATAATAAAAACTTTCTTATGAGTGTGTTGAATACTATGATAGTTTGATACTTGATAATTGTTTTGAGATATAAAGGTGGTGATATAAAGTTGTGCTAGTTGAGTACTCCCTCCGTCCGGAAAAAGTTGTCCCCATGACGATTTTACAAAAAAACCCTCCCCAAACTCCCGACACAACCCGCGCTCCTTGTCTTCTCCAGTCGATGCTCGCTGCTCCGATACAGGCGCATGGACGCCGGAGCTCCCCTGCGCCACGCTGCTCCCCTGCTCTCCCGCGCGTCCTCCGCCGCCGTCGCAGCTGCTTCCTCTGCCGCTCCCTTTTGCCTCGCGCAGCTCCCCTGCCTCACGTGCCTACCTCCTGAATCTCCCCTCTTTAACCCCAAAAATTGCTTCTTCTTCCTCCCGCCGTGTCTCTTGCTCGCGCCCACCCCCTCCCACCTAGCATTGATGGAAGAAGCGTGGCCAGCCCTCGGCCTAGCGGCCAGCGATGCGGCCTTCCCACCCCCGCCCCGGCCCCCGTGGCGTGGGGCGCGGCGGGAGACGGTGGCCAAGGAATCGTCCGCGCGCAGGCGGTGAGCCAGATCGTGTCCAGCTGCGCCAACTCAAGCGGCCTGGCCGTGGACGTCGTCGACGCCAACGCCATCATCTCGGGAGGCGCCGCGCTCACCTCCACCGCGGGCCGGCTGGTCACGGTGCTCGAGGAGGTGTTCGACGCCGCAACGCGCCGGAGGCTCGCGCTCCCGCCCACCCCCATCGAGACCACCGAGCCCGCCCCTGAGTTCGTCAAGGGGGGGGGTCGAATGTTTACTTAAGCCAGCCTAGAGCCTCGTACTGCTGCTTTCATTTGCTGAATAGAGCTTAAACTCTGCACTTTCATGGACTTAAGTTCATTTTACTCATCGACTTACTTACCATGTCATATGTTTCCATTCTCTGCTCTCTATTATTGCTTGCTGCTCTTTGCATTGCTGTATTCAGTAGGGCCAGCTCGAACCGTGTGCACCGGGAAGAAGGCCAGCCCTAAGTTGATGAAGGGAGAAAGCCAACAGGATGCCCTGCAAATCGATTTCGAACAAGGTGTGTGTAGATTCAGAAATGTTCAGACTGAATGTTCACCGAATTAGTAAATCGTGTCTTTCCTAAAAACTGACCATGTCTTCGAACAAGGTGCATATGCCAGTGTTGTGTTAACACTTAACACTAAATGTTCAGTCTTGACTTTGAATGTTCACCGAATTTGCAAATCTTGTCTTTGAACAAGGTGCATATGCCAGTGCAAACCGAACAGTACTACTGCTCCCATGATCATGAAGTGTTAATCCTGATGTACCTTCAACATTTTCAGTTTACTGCACTACCTGACGGCCTCTCACAGTCTGCAATCAGCCAACCACCTCTACTGGCTGCTGCCACTCCTCACATTAGCTAGGTAATTCCTCTTAATTTCTAAGAAAGTTATCCCCTGCTCTCCGTTGCAACAAGTGTATGAATTTTTAACTGAACTTCAACTGAAAAACTGTGTATCACTGTATAAAGGAGAAAATGACTATGGATTAAAGGTCTGAGAAAACTGTGTACGTACACTGTGTATCATTGTATCATGGAGCAGTATAGTACTGAAAACATCTCCATAAATAAATTTTGACAGTTTACAAATTCAGAGTTTGGAGTACTAGCGATTATCTTCAGCAAGACAAGTTTACAAACATCTCCATAACTGAATTTTACAAATTCTCCATAAATGAAGACATCTCCACAAATTCTCCATAAATGAATTTTGCTTGTACATACACTGTGTACAAGCAAGATAAATTCAGCAAGACAAGTTTACAAATTCTCCATGAATGAATTTTGACAGTTTACAAACATCTCCACGAATCCATGGAAAGACAAGTTTACAAATTATCTTCAGCAATTATCTTGCAGGTTCGTCAGCACTTGAAAGAACAGCCATAGTAAATTCAGAGTTTGGAGTACTAGCAAATTAACTGAACCCTGAAACCTGAAATTTTAACTGAATTTTACCATCTTCTTCCTGAGGAACACGAGCTCTGGGCTCTGGCGGCAGCACAAGGAGCAGGGCAGAGGAGCAGGACCTCGTCAGCGTGCTTCTTGCCGCGCGCCAGTCCTCGGCGCCGGGGGCGGGGCGGGGTCGGGATCCTCGATGCCGCGGGCGGCACTGGTGCTGGAGGTGACGCTGTTCCCCCCGCTCGCCGACATAGCCGCTGCTCCACCCACTCCCCCCGGCCGTCACGTACCCCTCGTCTTCGTCCTCCTCAGCGATCTCGTGGCCGGCGGCGGTGAAGTCTGCGGCAGGTCAGCGGCACGGAGGGAGAGCGTGGCCAGGGCCAAATCAGCGGTCAGGGCCTCGCTGGCGGGGGCCGGATCAGGGGCCAGGGCCTCGCTCCAGTTCTTCCCAATGAACACGGAGCAACATGAGCTTGAGCAGCCTCCGTGAGGCCGGCGCAGGTTGGCTGTCGTCGAGCTCTGGGTCCGATGGCTGGTGCCGGCGTTGGCTGGGGCGACCACGGTGCTGGCGGGCGACGGAGGAAGGACGAAGAAGCAGTGGGGGATGATTAGCAACAGTTTAAAAGGTGGAAGGGTTTTTTCACAAAATTACAAATGAACTAAGGTGCGGACAACTTTTTTCGGATGGAGGGAGTAGTTGTGAATTTGAGAAATACTAGTGTTGAAGTTTGTGATTCCTGTTGCTTGCACGTATGGTGAATCGTTATGTGATGAAGTCGGAGCATGATTTATTTTTTGATTGCCTTCCTTATGAGTGGCGGTCGGGGACGAGCGATGGTCTTTTCCTACCAATCTATCCCCCTAGGAGCATGCGCGTAATACTTTGCTTTGATGATGTGTAGATTTTTACAATAAATATATGAGTTCTTTATGACTAATGTTGAGTCCATGGATTATACGCACTCTCACTCTTCCACCTTTGCTAGCCTCTCTAATACCGCGCACCTTTTGCCGGTATCATACACCCACCATATACCTTCCTCAAAACAGCCACGATACCTACCTGTTATGGCATTTCCATAGCCATTCCGAAATATATTGCCATGCAACTTCCCACCGTTCCGTTTATTATGACACACTCCATCATTGTCATATTGCTTAGCATGATCATGTAGTCGATATCGTATTTGTGGCAAAGCCACCATTCATAATTCTTTCATACATGTCACTCATGAGTCATTGCATATCCCGGTACACCGCCGGAGGCATTCATATAGAGTCATATTTTGTTCTAAGTATCGAGTTGTAATTGTTGAGTTGTAAGAAAAATAAAAGTGTGATGATCATCATTATTAGAGCATTGTCCCAGTGAGGAAAGTATGATGGAGACTATGATTCCCCCACAAGTCGGGATGAGACTCCGGACGAAAAATAAAAAAAAAGAGAAAAAGAAAAGAGGCCATAAAAAAGGAGAAAAGGCACAAACAAAAAAAGAAGAAAAAAAATGAGAGAAAAAGAGAGAAGGGACAATGTTACTATCCTTTTACCACACTTGTGCTTCAAAGTAGCACCATGATCTTCATAGTAGAGAGTCTCTCATGTTGTCACTTTCATATACTAGTGGGAATCTTTCATTATAGAACTTGGCTTGTATATTCCAATGATGGGCTTCCTCAAAATGCCCTAGGTCTTCATGAGCAAGCAAGTTGGATGCACACCCACTTAGTTTCTTTTTGAGCTTTCATATACTTATAGCTCTTGTGCATCTGTTGCATGGCAATCCCTACTCACTCACATTGATATCTATTGATGGGCATCTCCATAGCCAGTTGATACGCCTAGTTGATGTGACACTATCTTCTCCCTTTTTGTCTTCTCCACAACCACCACTCTATTCCACCTATAGTGCTATATCCATGGCTCATGCTCATGCATTGCGTGAAGATTGAAAAAGTTAGAGAATGTCAAAAGTATGAAACAATTGCTTGGCTTGTCAACGGGGTTGTGCATGATTTAAATATTTTGTGTGGTGAAGATAGAGCATAGCCAGACTATATGATTTTGTAGGGATAACTTTCTTTAGCCATGTTATTTTGAGAAGACAAAATTGCTTTGTTAGTATGCTTGAAGTATTATTATTTTTATGTCAATATGAACTTTTGTCTTGAATCTTTCAGATCTGAATATTCATACCACAATTAAGAAGAATTACATTAAAATTATGCCAAGTAGCACTCCGCATAAAAAATTATGTTTTTATCATTTACCTACTCGAGGACGAGCAGGAATTAAGCTTGGGGATGCTTGATACGTCTCCAACGTATCTATAATTTTTGATTGCTCCATGCTATATTATCTACTATTTTAGACATTATTGGTCTTTATTATCCACTTTTATATTATTTTTGGGACCAACCTATAACCCGGAGGCCCAGCCCAGAATTGCTGTTTTTTTGCCTGTTTTAGGGTTTCAAAGAAAAGGAATATCAAACGGAGTCCAAACGGAATGAAACCTTCGGGAACTTGATTTTCTCAACGAATAAGACCAGAGAGACTTGGACCCTACGTCAAGAAAAGAAACATGAGGCCACGAGGTAGGGGGCGCGCCTACCTATCCTAGGCG
Source organism: Triticum aestivum (assembly GCF_018294505.1). Taxonomy (NCBI): domain Eukaryota; kingdom Viridiplantae; phylum Streptophyta; class Magnoliopsida; order Poales; family Poaceae; genus Triticum; species Triticum aestivum. The sequence continues at coordinate 555,521,459 of NC_057803.1, read as the reverse complement.
CGCCCTCCACCCTCGTGGGCCCCCTGTTGCTCCACCGATGTACTCCTTCCTCCTATATATACCCTCGTACCCCCAAACGATCAGATACGGAGCCAAAACCCTAATTCCATCGCCTTAACTTTCTATATCCATGAGATCCCATCTTGGGGCCTGTTCCGGAGCTCCGCCGGTGGGGGTATCGATCACGAAGGGCTTCTACATCAACACCATAGCCTCTCCGATGAAGTGTGAGTAGTTTACCTCAGACCTACGGGTCCATAGTTAGTAGCTAGATGTCTTCTTCTCTCTTTTTGGATCTCAATACAATCTTCTCCCCCTCTCTTGTGGAGAACTATTTGATGTAATCTTCTTTTTGCGGTGTGTTTGTTGAGACCGATGAATTGTGGGTTTATGATCAAGTCTATCTATGAATAATATTTGAATCTTCTCTGAATTCTTTTATGTATGATTGGTTATCTTTGCAAGTCTCTTCGAATTATCAGTTTGGTTTGGCCTACTAGATTTATCTTTCTTGCAATGGGAGAAGTGCTTAGCTTTGGGTTCAATCTTGCGGTGTCCTTTCCCAGTGACAATAGGGGCAGCAAGGCACGTATTGTATTGTTGCCATCAAGGATAACAAGATGGGGTTTTCTTCATATTGCATGAGTCTGTCCCTCTAAATCATGTCTTCTTGCTTAAGGCGTTACTCTGTTTTTAACTTAATACTCTAGATGCATGCTGGATAGCGGTCGATGAGTGGAGTAATAGTAGTAGATGCAGCAAGGAGTCGGTCTACTTGTCTCGGACATGATGCCTATATACATGATCATACCTAGATATTCTCATAACTATGCCCAATTCTGTCAATTACTCAACAGTAATTTGTTCACCCACCGTAGAATACTTATGCTCTCGAGAGAAGCCACTAGTGAAACCTATGGCCCCCGGGTCTATCTTTATCATATTGATCTCCTACTACTTAGCTATTTCCTTTGCTATTTATTTTGCCTTTATTTTACTTTGCAACTGAAAGGATCCAGATGGACCGAGAGGGAGGGTGAATAGGTACAAATACAAATTTTAATTGTTACTTGGAAATTTTAGGCAATAGTGCGGAATATGAAAGTGAGCCCAACAATTGCAAGTGTGATGCTAAGAGCTAAACAAGATAATCAAGTAATACAAGTAAATGAGTAGACTGACACAATATGATTTAGGTAAGTGCAGATGAGACAAGTAACCACAAGCAGAGAGTTAAGGTTAGGGATAACCACAACTCCAAGAGACGAGGATGTAAACCGATGTTCACTTCCTTGGAGGGAAGCTACGTCACCGTTTAGAGAGGTGGGTGTTACCATGAAGGTTCACCCTGTTATCTCTTTGAGACAACACCACGACGGCGTTTCTCAACCACTAGTGGTAGACCTTGGGGTGGTCTCCAAACCCTCACAAACTTTTTCGGGGGTAATCACAAAGGTTGATTCCTCTCCGAAAGACTCCTACCGCCTAGGAGTCTCCAACCTCCAAGAGTAACAGGAACGATAGGAAAAGCTCAAGACTTGCTCAAGTCACAAATTCCTTTGGTGCAAAGAAGGGGAAGGAGATGATCTATCACTTGGTCGGACAACTTCTCTCAAATGCTCTCAAATCCCTTGGGGATCTAAGATTTTGGTGTGGAGGAGTGTGTGTGAGAGAGAGTGTAATGTGTTCTAGGGTTTGTTCAACTTGAGTGGTCAACCCCATCCTGAAGGGGAAGAAAGGCTATATATAGTGGTAGTGAAAAGCTAGCCATTTGGCCACTTAAGGCACAGGAGCTGCCGGACGTCCGATGGGTACCGGACGACCGGTGACATAGATCGGACCGGACGTCCGGCCGGGCAGCCGGTCGTCCGCTCGCTGGAGTATAAATCTGACCGTGAAAACAGCACAGGTAGCGGACATCCAGAAGGCGCCGGTCATCCGGAGCCCGGACATCCGGTGTCATCGGACATCCGTTAATTGTAGTTCTGTTGGAGTGCACCGGATATCCGGAAGTGAGCAGACGTCCGGTGACCGGACATCCGGTGTGACAGGTCTTCCGCTAATTTCAGTTTTGTGCAGACTCACCGGACGACTGGAGAGAGTCGGATGTCTGGTTGGTTGAGAGAGGCCGGACGTCCGTAGACTTCGGACGTCCGGTGAAAGTTGGACCTTTTAGCTTGGAAACCTACTACCACTTTTGCACAAGTTAGAGGAAGAATTTATGAGATGGTATGAGAGGGAATTTTGTGGTTTTGAGCAAGTTCTTTCATGAAATCCATCGATCCCCTCTTAATAGTGCGGGATCCATACACTCAAGAGCAAAACCGAAAACAAGGAGCCGAAGCTTTTTATCTTTGTCTTGTATCTCTGCTCTTGGGTGATATATGTTGTTATGTCCTTAGTCATGATCCACACACAGACACATAGCCCTTGGGACATAATCCTGAGAAATACTCGATAAACATGATTAGTCTCAATATGCATGTTGTCATCAACATCAAAATACGATTAAGGGCATGATTGCACTTTCAATCTCCCCCTTTTTGGTAGTTGATGACAACATACATGCACTTTTTAGAATAAAGCTTTGAATATCGAAAGAATTTAAAAACATTGAATATCGAAGGGTTTGTTGTGGAGCTGCCCCTCAATATGTGCAATAACTCATAGGTAAACATGAAGAGAGCTCCCCCTCACCATGATACCAACACAACCGAAACTCATACACAAGATAATCAAGATAACATCAGATTTAGAATAGGCTTCACAAGGATTCATCACTCATAGCATATAACATAAGTCGGTCCAAAGATATCATAAGTTCAATAACAGGTTAACCACATAGCATGAGTTCGATAACATGATAATAAGATAAGATCATAGCAGCATATCACATAAATAAGTGCCTACTCCCCCTTGGCAGCAAATACCCAAAAGGAGGTGTCATAACAGCATCAAAGAGCATCATCGTCATCATCATCATGAGCACCACTACCACCAGCCTCGTCAAGGAAGTCAGCCCACTCAGGACCCGAAGGAAAGCCGAAGTCAGAAGGTGGATCATCAGGAAGACGTTCATTGTCACTCACATCGTAAACTCCGGAGTCTCTCAGACGAGCCTTCAAAGCATTCTTGGAGGTGACCAAGCGTGTGACAACATCGTGATTTTGAGAGCAATGAAAGGTAAACATCTTCATCATGGCAGAGTGAGCTTTCCCAAGAAAGCGAGAGATGCGACCAAAAGGTGCGGAGCCGGAAGAAGTAGACCGAGTGGTGGAAGAAGGAACACTAGCCAGGGTACGACGAGTAGGAGTAGAAGAGTCCTTGGGAACCCAATCCTCCGCCATGTGAGATGGAATGACCCACCGTTCGTGCAAGTGAGTGCGGGCAATGGGAAACGGAGCAACACTCTCGATAAATGCCTGAAGGAAGGGGGCATGAGGAAAGGCTCGCTTGTGTTGAAGACAAGCCAGACGGATCTCATGCCACAGAAAGTGAGGGATACTTATCTTCCCTGTGGGAGACTCATAGAGACGATGCATGGGATCAATGCAGTAGCTGTTACATGACCCCTTGTCACCCATCTTGGGATATATGGTGCGAATAACACACTGAAAATGATGTAGAAAGGTGAGCGCCAAATTGAAACTTGGTTCAGGCCCTTATGTTTCTCCTGATTAGACATTTCACTTATGGGCTTGAGAAGATCCGCACAGACCTCTATGCTCTTGGGCTTATGGTTAGGGTCATCCTTATGGATTTTGAACCCTATGTCAGGAAAACCAAGAGCAGCAACAAATTGAGCATAGGATGCCGTGAGCATGGTGTCGGAGGTCATCCAAGTGACAGTTTTATCGGGACCAAAGTAACAAGTGGCATAGAATTGATGAATTGCAGCATAGTTAAAATCATGCTGGAATTCAAATGGTGCAGCAAGACTGGAGGACTCAATGAGCTCAATGGCTCCCGGATATTTCTCCGGATGAGTGCGGATATGCTCTAAGTCGATGCACATATGGATAGATAACCCTTTAGGAATGACTATGGTGGTGAAAATGTCGGCTTGGACATTTGTGCGAAAACGAGCATCCTGTGAATCGCTGAGAACAGTGAATTGATTTACATCACGACGAAGCTTAAGGTAAGAAGCGATGGGAACCTCATTGAACCGTTTAATGATGCGGCCGTGAGGGAGTGGAGGTTCAAGAGAGATGCGACGGGCAGCACCTAGAGGTTGAACCGGGGGAGGAGGAGGCTTGAATGTGGGCCGACGAGTTCCAGGCTTGGGTGAAGTGGTGCGAACAGCAACATAAGTGGGTTCCTCAATTTCTTCCAATTCATCCTCGTAGTCAGATTCTTCCATCGAAGAGGCGCTAGTGGAGCTGCGAGGGTGAGCGGCACGCTTCCGAGGACGAGCGCGCTCCTGTGAATCATCGGACCCACCACGACGAGACGGACGAGAGCCTCCAGCGGTGACCTGCTTTCGAGCAGAGCGCTTTGTCCGTGGCATTGCTACCTAGGGAAGGAGGAGACTCTAAATCTTAAAAATCGCCATAGATTAAGGAGGTTAGAGCAATGGGGGAAAGAAAAAAGAGAAGTTGCTACCTCGGGAGGTCGAGAAGAGGTTTCCCCCGAAGCCGACCGAGTCGAGAGAAGAGCGGTCGTGTTGACCGGATCTGAATGTCCGGTCGATCCACGGTCACCACACCAGGTCAGAGGCGCGACGAAGGCCGGAAGGGCCGAAACGGGGTCCCGGCGGCGAGGGGTCCAGCCCGTGAACGCAGCAAGGAGAGAGTGCGGCGGCAGCGGCGAGAGGAGTTAGGTTTTAGAACTAACCTGACCACACGCCCGAGTATATATATAGGCGGGCGAGAACCGTACCGGACATCTGGTGTGAACCGGATGTCCGAGACCTAAGAGGGCAACCTGACACGAGAAGTAGCGGACGACCGGCAAAAAAATGGACATCCAACGCGTTTAGACAGAGCAGTATTTAACGGAAGTCCGGTTACAGCGGACGACCGGCAATAGGGCACCATAGAAATTTTTACGGATGAACGGTACAGATCGGACGACCGGTGCAAGAGCACCAGAAAGGATTTGACGGACGTTCGGTCTTGACGGACGTCCGGTGGTTATATATATATATATATCTTTTCGAGGAAGACTAGGGTGCCATAGTTGGTTCTAATGACAATGATGGAGAGATGATGAGTGACATATGTAGTAGAATGCAAGGACACCCTAGATGAAGCAATGAGTTTCCTAAGCCAACAATAATAAACACACATACTGCTCACATGTTGTTCTAATGACAAGGCGGTGGCTGATGCCACCATGTATGAGTATACGTGACATGACACTGCAAAGATTTGAACTTTGGGTCCATAATCACTATGCCATCATTGAAAGCACCATAGTTAGAGTAACATGGTAGCTTTGAGAGTGTTTGTTCTTTTTAGGCATTTCATAGGGTGAGAGAACGCATGAGTTGAGTGTCTCCCCCTAAATATATGCCTACATAGAGACAGGACATTATGACAATGCATGCATGAGTACTAGTTTTCACATAATGTTGTCAAGCTCCAAGATACCAAGTTCACGCCTAAGTTGGCAAAATCTTGCCTCATCCAATGGCTTGGTGAAAATATCTGCAAGTTGCATATCTGTGCCAACATGAGCAATGTCAATATCACCCTTCTCCACATGATCTCTCAGGAAGTGGTACCTAATGTCAATGTGCTTGGTGCGGGTATGATCTTTGGGGTTCTCAGCAATATTAATGGCACTTTCATTATCACATAGAAGAGGCACATGTCTATAGGTGATACCGTAATCCTTCAAAGTTTGCCTCATCCATAGTAACTGAGTTGCACAACTGGCGGTTGCAATATATTCAGCTTCGGCAGTGGAGAGGGCAACACAATTTTGCTTCTTCGAGGACCAACTTACCAAGGAGCGTCCAAGAAATTGACATGCACCGGAGGTGGATTTACGATCCACTTTGTCTCCAGCCCAATCCGCATTCGTGTACCCAATGAGATCAAACTTAGCATCCTTGGGGTACCATAGACCTAACTTTGGGGTGTGAACAAGGTATCTAAGAATGTGCTTAACCGCCTTATGATGGCTTTCCCTAGGGGAAGCTTGAAATCTAGCACACATGCATACACTAAACATGATGTCTGGTCTAGATGCACAAAGATAAAGCAATGAACCAATCATAGAACGGTATTTAGATGGGTCAAAGGGGATACCGTTTGAGTCTTCAGTGAGTACAGTTTTGGTTGGCATGGGGTCTTACATGGGCTAGCATCAGACATGCCAAATTTTGCTAGGATATCATTGAGGTATTTGGCTTGAGACAAGAAAATTCCTTCTTGAAATTGTTGAATTTGAAAACCGAGGAAGAACTTCAAATCCGCATTGAGTGACATTTCAAAATTCTTGGTCATTGATGTCGCAAACTTCTTGCATAAATGAATATTAGAAGAACCAAAAATGACATCATCTACATAGATTTGGCATAAGATCAAATCACCTTTGTCCCTCTTAGTAAAAAGAGTGGGATCGATCACCCCTCTCACAAAAGCATCATCGAGTAGAAACTTCGTAAGATGATCATACCAAGCACGAGGTGCTTGTTTGAGGCCATACAAAGCCTTATGAAGTTTATACACATAGTCTTTGTGATCGGGGTCAACGAACCCAGGTGGTTGTGATACATATACTTCTTCTTGTAGAGGACCGTTAAGAAAAGCACTTTTCACATCCATTTGATGTAATGTAAAGCCATTGAAAGCAGCATAAGCAAGTAAGATTCGAATGGATTCAAGACGGGCAACGGGGGCAAAGGTCTCACCAAAGTCCAAACCTTCAACTTGTGAGTACCCTTGTGCCACTAACCTTGCCTTGTTGCGGATGATTACGCCATTCTCATCTTGCTTGTTCTTGAAAATCCACTTTGTTCCAATGACGTTGTGTTCCGTAGTTGGCCTCTTGACTAATGACCACACTTGATTGCGCTCAAAACTATTCAACTCTTCTTGCATAGCAATAAGCCAATCGTTGTCTATCAACGCATCTTGTACCTTGAGAGGCTCAACACTAGACACAAAAGAGAAGTGAGCACAAAAGTTTGTCAATTGTTTACGAGTGACTCTACCTTCCGATATGCCGGTGAGGATTTTATCAACATCAACACGACCGGCCACTCGAGGCATGATGGAGGTTAAGGTTTCGCGAGATTCAACTTCATGTCCATCATCCACGTCCTCAACATATGGATCATTAATGTGTGGTGGAAGATCTTCTTCTTCTTCTTGCATTTGTTGAGGTTCATTGTCAATGATTGCACTTTCTTGTTCTTTCCCTTGAGGATGATCTTGTTCTTGATGATTATCATGAAGAGGAACTTGATCATCATCTTGTACTTGGACTAAGGGCATTGATTTAGTAATAGGTGCTTGTGGTGGTATGGGTGTGGAAGTAGTTTGATGGTGTGTGAGGCCTTCATCTTCTTCTTCATCATCATGAGGGTCTTGTTCCATTGGAAGAAGTGCACCAACACCCATCGTCAAGATATCTTGAGAAGAATCTTCTTCACCTATATCACTTAGATCAACTTGCTCCCCATGGGAGCCATTAAATTCATCAAACACCACGTCACAAGTTTTTACAACACATCCATTGTATTTATTGTAGACTCTGTAGGCGTGAGAGTTTGATCCATAACCAACAAATATGCCCTCAATGGTTTTAGATTGAAATTTTCCTAACCTCTCTCTTTTGTTGAGGATGAAGCATTTACACCCAAATACACGAAAGTACTTGACATTTGGCTTGTTCCCGGTCAGGAGCTCATATGGAGTCTTTTCCAATATCGTGCGGAGGAAGAGCCGGTTTGAAGCATGACATGCAGTGTTGACGGCCTCGGCCCAAAAACTATGTGGCGACTTGTATTCATCCAACATGGACCTTGCCATCTCCACAAGGGTGCGGTTCTTCCTTTCTGCAACACCATTTTGTTGGGGAGTGTATGGAGCTGAATATTGATGCTCAATCCCTTCATCACTAAGAAATCCTTCCAAGGTGTAATTCTTGAACTCGGAACCATTATCACTTCTTATTGCCATGATTTCTTTGTCAAACTTGCGTTGTGCTTGCTTGGCAAAATCAATGAAGGTGATCTTCGTCTCGTCTTTGGACTTGAGGAAAAACACCCATATGTATCTTGAGTAATCATCCACAATGACAAGTCCATACTTTTTCCCAACAAGACTATCCCATGAAGGAGGCCCAAAGAGATCCACATGAAGGAGCTCCAAAGGCCTTGAAGTTGACACAATATTCTTGGGTGGGTGCTTTGATTGATGTTGCTTCCCGGCTATGCATGCACTACACACACGATCTTTCTCAAAAGAGACATTTGTTAGTCCAAGGATGTGATTTCCCTTTAAGAGATCTTGAAGATTTCTCATGCCGACATGGGCTAGCCGGCGATGCCATAGCCACCCCTTGTCGGCCTTGGCCATTAGCCAAGTTGCATGGAATGTGCTCTCTTTCAAGAAATCAACCGTGTAAAGGTTGCCATCCAACTCTCCAACAAAGGCCACTTCAAGAGTATCTCTCTTAAAGACTTTCACATCCGTTAGTCCAAATAGTGTATCATAACCAACAGAGGCCAATTGGCGAACAGAAAGCAAATGGTATTTAAGGGATTGGACAAGCATGACATTTGCAAGAGACATGTCATTTGTGATAGCCACCTTACCCAAACCGAGTACCTGTCCTTTTGATCCTCCACCAAACATAATGCTCATAAATGGTTGAATAGCTTCCATGAAATCGTAGAGCAACTTGCTATCTCCGGTCATATGATTGGTACATCCACTATCAATCACCCATTTTACTCCACCGGAGAAGGCAACCTACACACAGTTATTACTTGGTTAGAGGCACCCATTTTGCAATGGGACCTCTCAAGTTAGTCACAAGGGTCTTAGGGACCCAAATAGCATAAAACCGAAATGCATTTCGAGGACCAACAAACTTTGCACAAACTTCCCCATCCTTAGTCTTACGAAGAACATAGGATGGAGGCATGAACTCTTTTGGCTTGATGACAGTGGGCATGCCCCTTGTGGCCTTCCCACAAACAACCTTACCTTTCTCCTTGTGCCCTTCTCGTACAAAAGTTTCTTCTAGAGGGATGGTGCACTTTTGAGAGGGTGTCTTCTTCTTGCTTGTGCTTGGGTCAAACCCGAGTCCTTCTTTGGCAAACACTTCACTATGTTGGCTCAACACCTCATTAAGGTTCTTTTGCCCTTGAGAACATGTCATGAGCCCTTTCTCGATTTGAGCTTTGAGAAAGCGATTCTCCTCAAGAATAGATGCTAGATCACTACTAGAGTTAGTAGTACAAGCATCAACATTGATAATAGGAGAAGAGTAAGCCTTGGCTAGAGTTTCAAGATAAGTAAGCTTGAGTGTCTCAAAACTCTTTGTAAGAAGGGTGAGCTCTTCTTCCTTGGTCTTGAGGGACATGGATAGGAGCTCACAATCCTTAGAGAGAGAAGCATTAGACTTTACAAGCTTACTTTTATCATTCATCAACTCTTCGCAAGAGTCGATAGCCTTTTTCAAGGAGGCAAGATCTCTAGTATGAACATCAATGTTTGCACCAATTTTTAAGCATAGTTCATCATTGCGTGCTTCCTCATATTGGACTTTCCGCTCAAGGATTTCACATTTTTCCTTTTCCTCGGTGACGAGGGTTTCGAGTTCCTTAATGGAAATGGTGTGCTTACTCACCATCTCCATAAGCATACGAAACATAGTGAGCTTCTTTCCTTTAAGAGAGCACATGAACTTATTTAGTTTAGCAAGCATAGGATCATTTATATCATCATCCTCATACCTATCCTCCGCATCAAGATACTCATCACTAGGAGTAGGAGGAGTGAAAAGAGGAGAGTTTGATCGTGGGGTTACCTTGACCTTGTCAGGAGAGTGTTGGTCCTCTCCATCTTCTACCATGGCCTTTGCCATGAGACACTTGTGAGCGTTGCCCTTGTAATCCTTCATGTAGTTGTAGGTGACAACTTCACCACTCTTGTTGACTAGCCTCAATGTGTTTTGAGAATCTTGAGCAACTCCGGCAACACCACTAACATCATCAGGATCGGATTCTTCTTGAGCAACCATTGCTTTCCCATCTCTCTTCTTGAGCTTGGAGTTCAAAGGATTTGGCAACTTCTTCTTGGGAAAGGTCTTGGGAAACCTTGGTTTATCTTCTCTCTTCTCATAAGGGCACTCGTTGGAGAAGTGGTTGGTTTCTTCACAGTTGTAGCATTTTCTTACTTTCTTCTTTTGAAACCTCCCCTTGAATTTTCCCGCGCTAAACTTCTTGACAAAGAGAGCCATGTCTTCATATGAAGGGCCCTCATCGGATTCAACCTCATCACCATCTTCTTCATCATCATCATCATCTTCTTCTTCACTTTGCTCATCTTCACATACATGCTTGGCCTTCAATGCAAGATTGATCTTCGACGATGGGGTGCCATGCATGGCAAGATGTTTTGTAGCATTTGCCTTTGACTCTTCAAATAGTTGGAAAGTGGATATGATGTCATCTGTAGTCATTTCCTTGAAGGCATGGTGTTGTCTTATGTCCCATACCATCTAATGGTGATATGGAGCAAGAGCATGGAGCAACTTGTCCACAAGGAATCACTTAGTCATGTTGAATCCATCTTGTGTCTTGTCACACTCACATGACTCAATATCAGCGGTGAGAGTCATGAGACGCTCAAGGAGTTGATTTGGAGTTTCACCTTTCTCCATACAAAAGTTTTGCAATTGCCCCTTGGCAATTTCATATTGAGCACTCCGAAGGGTGGAGGTACCGGTCCTGGATCTTATAATACTTTCCCATAATTCCTTGGCACTTGTGATGTGTATGAAAGGTCTCCTTTGCTTTTCAACCATACCTCTCCTTATACACATGATTGCCGTGTCATTCAGATTCTTGTCACAAATTTCTCTTGGTGTAGGATTCTTTGGATCAACCACATGGTAACCATACTCCAAGATCTCTAGCATCTCATCATTTCCAAATCGAAGATGATCCTGCATAGCAACTCTCCACAAAGCAAAATCGGAAGTGGAGTCAAGTAAAGGAGGTTTGCCTTGAGAGTTATATTTTGGTTTCTCAACTTGGGGTCTTGCATAAAGCCAAGGAACACTAGAGTGTTCATTGCTAGGAGGTTGTTGACCAAGTGACGGAGTAGGCATAGTTGGTCTCGAAGCCGCACCACCCGAAAGTGGTGCAAGCACCATGGACAATGTGGCTATCCTCATTTGGACCAAGGCCTCTACAGAAGCATCATGCTCCTCCTTTTGCTTAGCAAGGGCCCGTTCTAGATCCTCAGAAGTAAAGGTCTTGACTTCAGAAGAAGCCTCGCCTTTATCCTTCGGATCTACAACAAAGGGAGTCCCATCGGGGTTCATCTCGCTCTAGGGCGGTTAAGCCACAAGAATAGAGCACGAGGCTCTGATACCAATTGAAAGGATCGAGATGGACCTAGAGGGGGGTGAATAGGTACAAATACAAATTTTAATTGTTACTTGGCAATTTTAGGCAATAGTGCGGAATATGAAAGTGAGCCTAACAATTGCAAGTGTGATGCTAAGAGCTAAACAAGATAATCAAGTAATACAAGTAAATGAGTAGACTGACACAATATGATTTAGGTAAGTGCAGATGAGACAAGTAACCACAAGCAGAGAGTTAAGGTTAGGGATAACCGCAACTCCGAGAGACGAGGATGTAAGCCGATGTTCACTTCCTTGGAGGGAAGCTACGTCACCGTTTAGAGAGGTGGGTGTTACCACGAAGGCACACCAACGCCACGAAGGCTCACCCTGTTCTCTCTTTGAGACAACACCACGAAGGAGTTTCTCAACCACTAGTGGTAGACCTTGGGGTGGTCTCCAAACCCTCACAAACTTTTTCGGGGGTAATCACAAAGGTTGATTCCTCTCCGAAAGACTCATACCGCCTAGGAGTCTCCAACCTCCAAGAGTAACAAGAACGATGGGAAAAGATCAAGACTTGCTCAAGTCACAAATTCCTTTGGTGCAAAGAAGGGGAAGGAGTGGATCTATCACTTGGTCGGACAACTTCTCTCAAATGCTCTCAAATCCCTTGGGGATCTAAGATTTGGTGTGGAGGAGTGAGAGAGAGAGAGTGTAATGTGTTCTAGGGTTTATTCAACCTGAGTGGTCAACCCCATCCCGAAGGGGAAGAAAGGCTATATATAGTGGTAGTGAAAAGCTAGCCGTTTGGCCACTTAAGGCACAGGGGCTGCCGGACGTCCGGTGGGTACCGGACGATCGCTGACATAGATCGGACCGGACGTCCGGCCGGGCAGCCGGTCGTCCGCTTGCTGGAGTATAAATCTGACCGTGAAAACAACACAGGTAGCGGACATCCGGAGCCCGGATGTCCGGTGTCATCGGACATCCCTTAATTGTAGTTCTGTTGGAGTGCACCGGATATCCGGAAGTGAGCGGACGTCCAGTGACCGGACATCCGGTGTGACCGGTCTTCCGCTAATTTCAGTTCTGTGCAGACTCACCGGACGACTGGAGAGAGTCGGATGTCTGGTTGGTTGAGAGAGGCCGGACGTCCGCAGACTTCGGACGTCCGGTGAAAGTTGGACCTTTTAGCTTGGAAACCTACTACCATTTTTGCACAAGTTAGAGGAAGAATTTATGAGATGGTATGAGAGGGAATTTTGTGGTTTTGAGCAAGTTCTTTCGCGAAATCTATCGATCCCCTCTTAATAGTGCGGGATCCCTACACTCAAGAGCAAAACCGAAAACAAGGAGCCGAAGCTTTTTATCTTTGTCTTGTGTCTCTGCTCTTGGGTGATATATGTTGTTATGTCCTTAGTCATGATCCACACACACACATAGCCCTTGGGACATAATCCTGAGAAATACTCGATAAACATGATTAGTCTCAATATGCATGTTGTCATCAACATCAAAATACGACTAAGGGAATGATTGCACTTTCAGCAACTTTATCATAAAAATACCAAAAATATTATCTTATCATATCTATCATATCTCGTAAGTGGCCTTATAGGGATTGACAACCCCTATTTGTGTTGGTTGCGAGGATTTATTTGTTTTGTGCAGGTATGAGGGACTCGCGCGTAGCCTCCTACTGGATTGATACCTTGGTTCTCAAAAACTGAGGAAAATACTTACGCTACTTTGCTGCATCATCCCTTCCTCTTCGGGGAAAACCAACACAGTGCTCAAGAGGTAGTAGCGGGCGTGAGCCTGGTGCGGGGTGTGGGTGCGTGCGGCGGCAAGGGGGGGGGTGCAACGGCACAGGCGAGTGGCGGCGTAGGCGAAGAAGGGCAGCAACAGCGCGCAGGAGGGACCGTCGGCGGCGGCCAGGCGCAACCGGAGGCGCCGGCGGATGTGCGGCGGTGTCCGGGTGAGCAGGGAGGTTGTGGCGGGAAGAGCAGCGCAGCGGTGGGACACGGCACCGGCAAGCGTCAGCGGCAGGCAGAGCCGGCGAGTAACGGTAGCAGCGCAGAGCAAGCAGGTAGTGGCAGCACAGCAGAGCGGCAGCGATAGGAGCAGCAGTTGCGGGCGGGGCAGGGCGCTTGCGCGCGGCCGTGAGCAAGGGTGTCACAGGGTGGTCGGGCTCGACTGGGCACGCGAGGATAGGCGCGGGGCGCACAGGACTAGGCAGGGGCAGGCATAAGCGTGCCGGTGGGCTCGGAGCTCCGGCCATGACGGCCTCAACAAGAGCAGGCGGCCACAACGACGGATCCAGCTGGAAAAAGAGGGGTAGGGGAGAGGAGATCACCATGGGTCGGATGGCGATCTCGGGGATGACAGAGAGGTTGTGGTGGTGTAGATTTACGACAATGATGGCGAGGCCATGGCGGCCAAGTAGGGGAAACAACGATGGTGATGGCTACGCGGTGCCCCGGCTCGATGCGGCGCCCGGAACAGATGCAGTCAAGCGCGGTGAAGCCCCTGTACGACCTCCCGCACGACGGCGACGACAGTGGCCGTGGTAAGGACGACGACGACCACAGTCACCGCAACGAGCCCACGAGCTCGAATTGAGCCGAAGAAGAGAGGGGCGAAGGGGGATCGAGAAGGGACTAATCAAGCGTGGATTAGGCTTTTGAGGGGCATCATTATAGGCCGAGGGGGAGCATGGATGGCTGCCCCGTGGCCATCAGCACCGTGGACGCACCCCCTCTGTCCACGAGGCCACTATGAACAGAGGAAGGAGCTAGGGAGGTGGGTTGGGCCTAATTCACTAATGCATTAGGGCCCAGTACCAATAGTCCTTCTCTGTTATTCTTTTTTTTATCTGTTTTTCAATGTTGCTACTCCCAATTTAGTTTGTCCACTAAATGAACTTTGCTATATATGCTACTTGGCAGATAAATGCTATGCAATAATCTTAAGACCACACACAAGGTTTTAACATGATGCAGAAATGTATAGACATTTGTTTATTTTAAAGAGGCCAAAAATAATTGTTATTGGCCCATTATTAGTTTCCTAGGAATTTATCTGTGAGGCAAATGATGTTGGTTTCTACATGAATATTCCGTAGTGAATATTTGCAACCTATCGAACATTTTTATTTTACCGTTAGAAGAATTAATAATTTCACTTGCAATTTATATTCAAATTTGACTTTGAGTTTCACAAAGTGGCAAATTGGCTTGATAAATCATGATGACATGGCACATTAGCGTGAGGTTACTGTAGCTTGATTATCAGGGTGTTACAAATCTCCTCCACTATAAGAAATCTAGGCTCGAGATTTAAGAGGTGGAGTAAGGGGGAAGGGGTATGGCTACGAAATTCTAACGGATCTTCTCGGTCTTGGTTGCTCTTCTCGAAATGGTCGATCCATAGCGATGATGACTTCATTCTATGCATCGATGCATCATGATGAGGTTGTCGTGCTTCCTCCAGGAACTCCATCGTACTTACGAAGAATAAAGAGTGGGTATTCCGGGAGAACAGACCTCTACAAGGTTGACTATCTGGTCAATAACATCGGGGAAGGTGGCGGAAAGTAACTCTCGAATTGAAACTTAATAAAATATTGAGAGCAAAGTATGAAGGTATCATGAGAAGTTTTGAGCGGATGGGCAATCGTTCATTGCTCGAAACAGAGTGTGAAATGGGTTCAGAGCAACGGAAATAAGTATCGTGTCCGATACTAGAATTGATCACTAGGAAGGTGGCTAGTGAATTACATATGAAACGAAGCGCAAGGGATGACTTCAAAACAGGGATGTACGGGAGGGTCGGTTTCGATCTTATGGAACTGTGGTTTATGGGCCCACCATGTGGGTTAAAAGTAGAAAGGGCGGTGATATTTAGCACAGTCATGATAACAAGGAATGTCAGAGGATAGCCTATCAATTATGTCGGCAACATCGGTACCAAGGGCGAGGGACGAAGAGAACCATCTTCCTGCTCATTGAATGAGGCGGGCCAATAGGTAAAGCTCTCGTCCATCGGTGGCTATCGGAATGTCATCAACAATAGTAACAAGGTCTTACTGACAGAGTTGTACACCGAGGTGTTTACATAAGCAGGGGAATTTTATTACTTAGATCATACAAATCACGAGAAAGGTTAAACAAAACAATGGAAAGGAAAATGTGATTATCAGGTTAAACAGAACAATGGAAAGGAAAATGTGTTCAAACACATATTTCAAGGGTATATCCTTCCCAAGGACAAGCAGAGCATGATATCCATGACAGGATATAACGTAGAAAACCCTTTAGGTAAGGGGAGAGAAATTTCATGAGATTACCAATACAACGGTGTTTGGGATAATTGATAAAGAAAATATAGCATTGTGCTTCAAATGTTCTTATTGAAAATCAGAGTACCGCAGACATGCTTCGATATAGCATTGACATGGTTATCGAGTAAGGGTCGGAATTTGGATGCACAAAGGATCCATCGGGAACAACTTATAGAATAAGTATTACAATTTCCTCATCTAAGAATGGTTAACCTTGCTAAAAAGGAAGAACTATAACAATAGGGCCTCTGGACTGATGTGCTAGGCACGACATCACCTTATCGGGTCATATAAAGACCAATGTTATAACTCTTGGAAATATGTCTCAACCATCATATCTGACCGAGATTCAGATCCGATTGTTGTCTGGATACCCCAGACTCAGGATGCCGGAGAATAAAAGGTGCAACACAAATTGATGAGATGACATTATAAGATTCTCGGGAAATGAACTATGGAAACGAGTTATGAAACAAGAGTTCATCATTAAACCAAGGAGAGGATGAGGAGGTGACTGATGGACTCAGCGATAAGTCATCAAGATTTCCATAAACACATATTGTCACAATTAAATGAACAAGGAGATAGCATTTGACAGATCAGATGATATAATGATGTATGCTCGAGGAAAAAAATACACAATTAAACATTGGTTGAAAGGTGCACCCAAAATATGGGCTTAGGTAGCATGATCTATGTTAGAATGGTGATTCAATAACCAATAGTCTACGAATGAATGGTTGTCCATTAACTTCAAAGCAATAGGGTTGCTAGAAGTGCAGAATGCAAGCAGCACCGTTCACCTATTGGTATCCCAGTTAGAATCAACACGGGGACCAAGAAAGAATGGTGATTGTTGGGGATATTACTACTGGACGTAAACCGGCCAGGAGTAGCCGGGTTAACTCTATGAAGATAGAAGCCCATAAAGACATGAGGATGGTGGCGCTTTACGAAGGCCCAAGGCCCAAAGGCGGGTTAAGTCCTGTAGATGTAATCCGACTCTCTCATGTAACTTGTATTGTAAGTTAGAAGGAATAGAGACCGAGCCGGACACGTTTATGATCCGTCCTCGGGACTTTGTAAACCGGCGGGCGTCAACCTATGTACATAAAGGGACGACCCGGCAGCGGTTTAGGGAGAACACAACACACAACAACTTGAGAGCCAGGCAAAGCGGATTCACTCCCTGGTCATCGAAACCCTAGCAATACCAACACAACTAGACGTAGGCTTTTACCTTCATCGAAGGGGCCGAACTATTATAAAAACCCTCGTGTCCCTTGTCCGGTTTAACCCCTTTAAGCTAACCCGTAGCGATGACTCCCGACTAAGTCCTTTCACGAGGACATCTGCCGTGAAAAAACCACGACAGTTGGCGCCCACCGTGGGGCTATCACACGATGGTTTTGAGTTCTTGAAGGGCAGCTTTGAAGGACTCGAGGGATACGCCGTGGGCCGGATGACTAAGAGTCGTCGCGGCAAGCTCTACATCCACGATGCAGGATGGGGTCCCAAGGCAGGTTCAGTTGAATACAGGTACCGGGTCCCCTTTGGCGGGATTCACGTCTTCATCGGCAAGATCGACGAACCGGGCCCTGAGCCGGACACCTGCACCGACATCATCGAGACGGCTCAGCGTGCAAGCCCTGCCCTGGTTCAGCCCGCAACAAGGCATGTTTTTGTAGGTGTCACACATGGAGCGGAATATGAGGATGGACCGGCATCTGATGGGGAAACCGTTGTCTGTTCTGATGACGGGTCTTCAACCGGAGAGACCGAGTCGCTGTATCAGCTGCAGGACGGTCGGATTAGTGGAGGTTCCAATGGCAACAGTATTCTGGACCCCCTCGATCTGCCAAGCCGGGTCGCGGTCTTCATGGCCAGTACACAACCAGCGCAACACTCTTCTACCGCCGCGGCAATGCTCTCCGGTTCAGCAACAGCAACACCAGCAGGAGCAGGGGGCTCTGTGCCGCCTCCGACTCAGGTTCTGTCTGATTTGTTCGACGCCTTAGCAGCATTGCTGGTAGCAAAAGTGGATGCGGCAACCCGAGATCAGCACAATGTGGAGATTACAAAGGTGAAAGATCAGATAAGTCAGGCTAAAGCGGATTTGGCAGCAGAGAACGCCAGGATGGCTACAGAACGGGCCGAGTTGGAAGCTCAGGCCTATCGGCTTAGGCTGGATCAGAGTGCCTTAGATGATTTCATGAGGAGGAGATACCGGTCGCACCTCCCGCCGGGCTATGAACCAAGAAATCTCTTCAACACACCAGGAGCAGGAACCAGTAACCAGCCGGTGATAAACCGGACTGAGGCACCGGTAACAGGAGCACCGGTTCAGCCACGCATGATGAACCCACCTCGTCAGAACAACATTGTGCCACAGTACGTTCTGACGCCCTCGGGGCATTACTCCAACCCGTTGGATAACATTGTGGCTGCCGCTTCATGACTGGCAACACTCCCAACTAACGGCGAGTCACCGGTGGAGATTGAGACACAACGGGCTAGAGAGCTCCTTCAAACAGCTTTAAACCAGCAGCAGGCTTATTCGCATAGTCGCGAGAGGATTCATTCCACCCCCCGTCCGAGTCGGAGCTACAGCAGGCACGTTGAGGATGAACCGGCCATGTCGAGCAGTGCACGTCGTCGTAACTCGCCGTGAGGGCATAACCCGGCAGGTGGTGGTGCTAATGCGCAGGATGTGGTGGATCATAGTCGTGCACGTCGAGAAGCCGAGTTAGCACCACAGCATGCGGCTCATCAGCTTACTCCGGTTCATCCTACCGCTTCAGTGGAGCCAGGCGTGGTCTTCAATTCTTTAGGGGTACCGTGTCCCACCCCCGCTTTGCATAACGTACGACTTCCCAAGGATTTTAAAGGCCCTCGTAAGGTGCCCAATTACACCGCCGATTTGCAACCAGAGTCATGGGTTGAGAGTTATGAGATGGCAATGGAGATGCTGGACGTGGATGAAGCGGTGTGTGCTAAGTATTTCACCATGATGTTGGAAGGAACGGCCTGTACCTGGTTAAAGAGCCTACTAGCTAACTCCATTGTGTCATGGGCTGAGTTGAAGAGCCGGTTTATCCAGAATTTCAAGGATACATGTAAGCAGCCCATGTCAATTGTGGACCTAGCCGCTTGTGTTCAGGAAGAGGGGGAGTCTACGACCCATTGGGTGAAGCGAGTCTCAGCCATTTTACATTCATCAGACCGCATCAACATGGATACATCAGTTTTGACGTTGGAAGGTAATTGCCGGTTTACGCCATTAAAACTCAAGTTGGGAAGGCTCAAACGTCACTACAATGACATGTCAACGCTTATGGCCGCTTTGGTTAAATATGCCGATTCAGATAGTACCAAGGACCTTGAGTCTGAGGATGACAAATCGGGGAAGGGGAAAAAGAACGGCAATACCAAGGGGTAGCAGCACAATCCGGCAGGTCATGGGAATAATGGTAAGCGCAAGGCAGAGAATAGCTTGGACTTTGTGGCTAACACCAATGCTCATGATAACGGTCAGCGTCGTAAGGGCAAACAGCCCTAGAGGGGTGGAGGGTCAGGCCCCAATCTGGAGCGCTTGTTAAATTAACCTTGTCCAAAGCATGGATCAAAGGAGAAGCCAGCTTCACATCTTTGGAAGGATTGCTTTATCATGCGAGAGTTCAAAAATTCCAATATGTTTCAATATGACAATGGCCCCCCTGGCGGTTCAGGAGGTGGTTTTCATGGGCCGGGTTATGGAGGCGGCAGCTCTGGTTCAGGATTCCAAGGCCATCAAACCGGACATGGTAATCAGGGCAATCAGGGAGGTTATAACCATCAGGGAAGTCAGCAGCATCAGTCGGGTTATCAGAGCAATCCGAAGCAGTTGAATAGTGGGCAGTATCATGTCTTCACCACTAGCTTGTGTAAGCGTGATCAGAATCTTCACAAGAGGGTCGTGAACTCTATTGAACCGGCAGTGCCTCAGTATTTGCGCTGGTCTGAGCAACCAATTTTATGGAGTCGAGAGGATCACCCACCCCGGGTTGATAATCCGGGTCATCTGGCCTTAGTGGTGGCACCTCAAGTTGGGGGTATAAGTTCACCAAGGTGCTGATGGATGGAGGAAGTAGTATCAATATCCTTTACTATGATACTTTCTGCCGTATGGGATTGACAGATAAGAATCTTAAACCATCGAACACCGTTTTTCATGGTGTGGTGCCCAGTAAGTCTGTGTATCCAGTGGGCAAGATAGCCCTAGAGGTGGCTTTTGGAGATGATCATGACTCAAGGTCAGAAACGTTGACTTTTGAGGTGGTGAAAATCAAGAGTCCGTATCACGCCCTGTTTGGACTACCGGCTTATGCCAAGTTCATGGCGAGGCCGTGCTATGTTTATCTACAACTTAAAATGCCGTGTCATAAAGGAACAATCACAGTACATGGGAGCAGGAAGATTGCTTTGGAATGTGAAGAGGGTGATGCGGCTTATGCTGAGTCGGTTTGTGCCACAGAGGAGCTGAAGTTTTATAAAGACAAGGTTGATCCGGCAGACATGACTTCTTTGAAAAAACCAACTACGGAGCACGATCCGGCGTTGAAGTTTAAATCGGCTACAGACACTAAGATGGTTGATTTTGTTCCTGGCGATTCATCCAAGCAGTTCAGCATCAGCGCTAACCTAGATCCCAAATAGGAAAGCGCGCTCATCGAGTTCATCCGTGAGAACCGGGACATCTTTGCATGGAATCCTTCTGACATGCCAGGTGTACCGAGGGAACTCGCTGAGCACATACTTAATATAGATCCTAAGTTCAAACCGGTCAGGCAGTTTCTCCACCACTTTAACGAAGAAAGGCGTAAGGCTATTGGGGAGGAGGTAGCTCGGCTGTTGGTCGCAGGGTTTATCGTGGAGGTTTTTCACCCGGAGTGGCTGGCTAATCCGGTGCTGGTCTTAAGAAAAACGGCACTTGGTGTATGTGTGTGGACTACACAGACTCGAACAAGGCTTGTCTAGCTGTTCCCTTTGCCCTCCCTCGTATTGATCAGATTATTGATGCTACGGCTGGTTGTGTCCGTTTGTGTTTTCTGGATGCTTACTCTGGTTATCATCAGATCAAAATGGCAGTTAAGGACCAGGAGAAGACAACTTTTATAACTCCCTTTGGAGCCTTCTGCTATATCTCCATGCCCTTTGGGCTCAAGAGTGCCCAGGCGACTTATCAACGCTGTGTTCAGAATTGTCTTCATAAGCAGATTGGGCTCAATGTTCATGCATATGTGGATGATATTGTGGTGAAGTCCCGGAAGGAGGAAACGTTGATAGATGACTTGAGAGAGACTTTTGACAACCTCCGGGTTTATCAGATGATGCTTAATCCGGACAAATGTGTCTTTGGTGTTCCGGCAGGCAAGCTCTTGGGTTTTTTGGTGTCTAACAGGGGCAATGAGGCTAATCCGGAAAATTTTCAGCTATCACGTCCCTGGCTAAACCGGCATGTATCAATGATGTCCAACGTTTAGCAGGCCAGATTGCGGCTTTGAGCCGGTTTATCAGTCGTCTTGGGGAGAAAGCTATCCCTTTATATCAGATGTTAAAGAAAACGGATGACTTTGTCTGGAGCGACGCGGTTGATAAAGCGTTTGAGGATTTGAAGAGACAGTTAGCTGAACCGCCTGTCCTTGCGGCTCCGACCGATAAAGAGCCTTTACTGCTCTATGTGGCTGCTAATGCTCGGGCTGTTAGTGTGGCTATTGTTGTGGAGCGCAAGGAGGCTGGAAAGGAGCATCCGGTTCAACGGCCGGTTTATTATATCAGTGAGGTGCTTATCGAATCAAAGCAGAGGTATCTGCATTGGCAGAAGCTGGTGTATGGGGTGTTTATGGCAAGCCGGAAGCTCAAGCATTATTTTCAGGGTCATCCTATCACAGTGGTCAGTTCAGCCCCTCTGGGAGATATCATTCAAAACAGAGAAGCAACTGGCCAGATTGCCAAGTGGGCTATTGAGCTTGGACCTCACGGGCTCAAATATACACCTCGCACAGCGATCAAATCTCAAGCACTTGTGGACTTCATCAATGATTGGACAGAGTTGCAGGCGCCATAGGAAAAACCAGACAACACTTATTGGACTATTCACTTTGATGGGTCCAGGCAATTGGAGGGCTCGGGGGCTGGAGTCATATTAACTTGCCCACGAGGTGACAAATTTTGTTATGTTCTCCGCTTAATGTTCCCTTGCACTAACAATGCAGCTGAGTATGAGGCCTTAGTCCACGGTCTACGGATGGCTAAGGAGATGAACTTAAGCCGGGTTAAGTGCTTTGGTGATTCGGACCTGGTGGCTCAGCAGTATACCTGGCCATACCTCGGGCCGGGCCTAGCCAAGCCCGATGCAAAAAACCCAGGCCCCGGCCCGGCCTGGCCCGGCCATCGGGCCTGTTTTCTAGGCCCGAGCCCGGCCCGAACATGTAAAATCCCGTCGAGCTCCGGGCCAGCCCGGCCTGACCTTTAGAAAAGTGCAAAAACAACGGGCCCGCGCCCGGCCCGGCCCGGCCATTGGGCTCAAAATCTAGGCCCAAGCCCGGCCTGGGAGCAGCATCGGGCCGGGCCGGGTCGGGCTTTTTCCGGCAGGGTCGGGCTGGGCTGGCCGGGCCGGGCTTCCCATGGCCAGGTATACTCAGCAGGTATCTGGCACTTGGGATTCTAAGGATCCACTCATGGCTGCATATCGACGGGAGGTGGACATAGTGGCTGGTCATTTCAAGGTTATCAAGTTGACCATATAGACCGACGAAAGAATGAAGCGACGGATGCTTTAAGTCGTCTAGGCTCTCAGCGTAAACTGGTCCCACCTAATGTCTTCCTCGATGTACTACATAATCCACCGGTCCAGATACCAACAGAGGAGGAGTTGTCTATTCCTGACCCGGAGGCCCAGTTGGTGGCGGCTTTGCATGTTATACCAGATTGGACAGCCCCGTACCTGGCTTACATGAACCGGGGCGAGTTACCGGAGGATGATACCTTGGCCCGGCAGATAATCCGGCGATCCAAGTCAATGACCATTATCAATGGGGAGTTACATCGTTACAGCGTCACAGGAGCAATTCAGCGTTGTGTGTCTCCTCAAGAGGGTTGTGAGATTTTGCGAGAAATCCACGAAGGAGATTGTGGTCACCACGCCGGTTCAAAATCATTGGTGGCTAAGGCTTTTCGTCACGGTTTCTATTAGTTGACGGCTCATGCTGATGCTGAGGATTTAGTAAAGAGGTGTGACGGTTGTCAGAAGTTTGCACGCCGCGCCCATGTTCCGGCTCAGGAGTTGAGAATGATTCCAATCACTTGGTCGTTTGCAACTTGGGGGCTCGATATGGTTGGACCCTTTAAGAGATCCAAGGACAAAAAGACCCACCCATTGGCGGCGGTTGACAAGTTTACCAAGTGGGTAGAGGCAGAGCCAGTCAGTAAGTGTGATGTAGCCACGGCGGTTCAATTCATCAAAAAGGTGATATTCCGGTTTGGTTTTCCACACAGCATTATAACTGATAATGGTACTAATTTGTCCAAAGGTGATATGGAGGAATTTTGTCAACGTGAGCACATCCGGCTTGATGTAGCGTCAGTGGCTCACCCTCAGTCTAATGGTCAAGCAGAGAGGGCAAATCAAGAAATTTTGAGAGGTATCAAACCCCGTCTTATGGTTCCTTTAAAGCGGACGCCGGGTTGTTGGGTGGAGGAGTTACCTTCTGTGTTATGGAGTATCAACACCACACCAAACTGGTCGACGGGTTACACGCCTTTCTTCATGGTTTATGGAGCAGAGGTGGTTCTCCCTAGTGACATCCGTCATGACTCACACCGTGTGGCAGATTACGTTAAAGCTGAGAATGAGAAAGCACGTCAGGACTCACTAGACCTGTTAGATGAGGAGCGTGATTTAGCAGCAACACGTTCGGCGATTTATCAACAAGATCTCCGACGTTATCACAACCGCCGGGTTAAGACCAGAACTTTTCAAGAAGGCGATCTGGTGCTCCGGCTCATCCAGGATCAGACTAATATGCACAAGTTATCCCCACCTTGGGAAGGACCTTTTGTAGTCATCAAAAACCTACACAATGGGTCATACTACCTCATCGATGTTCGAGAGCACAAAGACTCACGCAAATCGGAACGTGGAATATAGCTCTTCTTCGGCCTTACTATACTTGCGCCACAGGCTCTTCTTATGTACATACTTATGACAATGTATATATTATGTAATAAACCGGAGCCTTAGCTAAAGCGGGGTCTCTGTTCTTTTTTACATCATGTGTGGTTCCATGGGGGCTTCTACTTACAAAGCAGAGTTCTATTAATCCGGCCTACAAAGTCACACAGATATAAAGGACATCACTAGGGGGTTGGGTCGTATTCGAACCATCGCTATACCTCTTGATCGGCTTAAGGCCAAAAAGGGAAATCACTAGGGGGCTTGGTTGTATTTACACCATAGTTACACCTTTTGATAGGCTTAAAGCCAAAAGGAAATTATGTGCAACCAAAGAGAGTCTGTTGCATAAAGCACAACTCAAACATAGGTAACCACTGAGCATAGCTCAAATATTACTTGGGGGCTCCTTGCTTCTCAAAGAACAACGAGCTTGCACCGTTGTAATAGGCTATCAAGCCAGGCTTGGAAGCCAGGTGTATGCACCTAAAACCCCGGGTTATCCTGCCTCTTTAAGTAAGCCACTCCGTCCAGGTAAACCTGGTATGACCCATCGAACGTTTGATAAGTCACTCTCATAGACCCTGAACTTGTCAAAGTTAAAACGGTGATTGGTTAAAGATTGAGGTCCATCTTAAAAGGCTTTGAAAAATGGTTTAACTCAGCGGCCTGGCAGCCCATGAAAAGCCTCAATTTAGGGCCTGGCAGCCCATGAAAAGCCTTGCATATTTCTTTTTGGATTTGTTGTTTTTATAAAAAAAATTGATAAGGAATTTATGAATATTTTCTGATAAACCGGTGTTTGTTACAACCCGGCATGGATTTCAATGCTCAGTTGTCAGTACATGATCAGTTCTAAACCGGTAATAAGTTGCTCCGGTCTGGTTTTTACTCAAGGTCGCCAGCATTATTCGAACAAACTAGTGGTTATCATAACCCGGTATGATTTTTCTATGAACCGCCAAGAGGAAAAGGAGTCATCAATACTCCAGATTGGTGATTTCACCCTTACTATACCAACAGTTGGACAGCGAACGAAGGTATATCACAGGTATCATCTATTTTATATCTGGTTATTACAATCTTGGTTCTCTATCCAAATTATGTATATATTTTTTGGGCATCATGACCCGTCCAGTGGTAAACCACTAGGAAACTTTCAAGTTTTTATATGCAGGAACAAAAGCCATAATGGACTATGCATATAATAGCTCCAAAGGCATGGCAAGTTCTCAGTACCAAGCAAAACAAACATGGTCGATGGCATGACAGATAAAGTGCTCACGCTATCCTATTGCAATGCGCTTTAAACAAGCCCAAATTGAATAATTGTTTTCGTAGGAGTGGCAGACTGCAACTGGTAAACCGGCTACCGGTTTATGATTCCTCATCTGGACGGCTTGAAGATTGAGGGTCATCTTGAGTGGTCGCATTCTCCTCATCCCTACCCAGTTGCTGGAAATCAGTCGTTGACCAGTCGATTCCAGTTAAAGCTTGAAAAATGGCTTCTTCATGAATAAGGTTGGAAGGGTCAATGTCAGGAGCGTAAGTGTGCTTACGGATTGGCGGAACAAGCTCTTCTACATTATGAATTAGTGTGGGTTGTCTTTTCCCGTCAGCATCATAAACCGGTTGAAAATGAGATAGATCTGCGTCATCTGCCAATTTGCTTGCTATAGGACGCATCTCCTTTGTCAGCCTTCGGAGATCGTCATTATTGAAATCTGAACCGTCTTCCTTCACACCAGGATAGCCTTTGATGATATCTGCCGGTTCCAGATCTAGAATCCACGCCTTGGCCCAGATTAGCACGGTCAGTGCACCTGACCTTGCTACTGATCCCTTCAGTTCATCTAACTGGGCAGGCAGCATGGCCAGCTTTTCGAGGGTTTCTTTTATCAGCGTTGGAGGAGGCTTGTTATAAGATGCCGTACAAATCGCCCGCTGGGATCCAGAATACAGCTGTTCTATTAAAGTATAGGCCGCTTTAAGCTTCATTCGCATGACAGAGCCCAGATGGGTAATGCGGTTCCTTGTCATGGTAAAACATCAGTAAACCAGTTATGGGTAAGACATTATGAATTGGAAAAACTTCATGAGATGGTACTCACCAAACACAGCAGAAGTCATAGCATTAATCTGCCGCTTTAAGCCGGCCAGTTCTTCAACCACCGGCTTCAGGGCCGCTTCTGCATCTTCGGCCTTCTTTGTTAAACCGGCCTTTTCTGTCTCCCAGTTTGCATGCTCTTTGTTGAAGGTTTCCTTCGGCTTTTCCATGGCTGCTAAGGCATTCGTCAATTCTTCCTTGGGCTTGGAGGCCTCCGCTTGTTGAGCTTTAATGTTCTCCTGAAGGTCAGCGGTTTGAGATTCTTTCTTACTCAGTTCGGCCTACAAGAGCAAGATAAGTTATCAATGAGATATGCATATTTGAAGTACTAAGCGTATAACAAGTTATGCACTTTGTACTTGGGGGCTAATGCCTATTGGCTCTATCATCAGAAATTTTTGCAAGTCCCAAGTACAATGCACGCATTATCCTTAACACTTGGGGGGCTAATGTACATCTGTTCAAAGGTGATGCATTGATTCAAGACCCGGTTTACCTTGGAAAGATAAACCGGCCCTTGGGGGCTACACAGATGAAAACTACAGGAATACAATGATAAAGTACCGGTTGGTTTCCAAGGATCACCTGACATATGGAGGATAAAGCATGCAAGGATTGAGATATTACAAAGTCTTGATTTATGATTGTTATCATAAACCGGCCCTTGGGGGCTACTTGAGTTGATATTTACAAATTGGATTTACGAAAGGAAAAGTGATGAAAATACCTCATAGCGCTCCTTCATAAGATTCACCAGACCGCCTTCATAATCACGGTTTGAGTGCAGACGGTTTACGAAACCAGAGTGGAGTTCTTGAGCACTAAGATGGGCATAGCTGGATAAGTCAGTGCTCCCTTTTCCTTTCTCCATAGCAGCACGCTCTTCCTTGACACTATGTTTTGCCAAAATAACAGGATGGCCAGGAGAGGTGTGACCAATATCCGTAATGATAACCTCTCCTTCTTTGTCTCCAGCAGCCTTTTCTGGAGTTGATGGAGTGTCAGCAGTTCTCACTAGACTATAAGGTCTGTCATTAGTCCGGATTGGATTTGCCGGTTCATCATCTGGCACAGCAGTATCAACTTCTGCTTGTTCATCAGTGTTATGATCTTGAGGGGGTGGTTCATCAAATATGGCTTCAGTGTTTGGAACCTCCGGTTCAGCAGTTTGCTCCGGTTCAATAACCACCTGGTCTTCGGGCGGATTGTTCACCCGAGCCTTTTTACTGGGCCTGGTTTTGGCTCTAAACAGAACAAGATGCAAAGTCTAGCATAGCATAGCATATAAAGTATGAAACATTAGAAGAAGGGATGGAAGTACTTACCCGGCTATGGTTTTGAGAGGAGGGAGTTGGGTCGCTGTTGACTCGCCAGAGGATGAAGGAGGTGTCACCTGATAATTCAAATCGGACGGATTAAGAGGTTGTCGGAAATAGCCTGCCTTGGGATAAGAAGTGTCAGAAGTGGGTGAGACCTTAGATTGGCGTTTCCGAACCAGGGAGTCCGGTAAACCGGTTGAAGTAACCTTTTGGCCGCTGTGTCGGGTTGTGCGGCGAGCCTCGTGTTGCTGTTTCTTCAAAATAAATGTTGGATCCAAGTGAGCGAGAGGATGAGAAAATCTTACTTTCCGGACCGCTTGACGGATTTTTTGTGTTGGCAGAGAGTCTGAACCGGAGGAAAGGATAATTACATCTGCATCGTCAGCTTGGCTGCCCTCAACGTCCTCCTGATAAGTATCATTGTCAATGAGATGCATGAAAAGTGAACCAAGTGAATCGAGTTCTACCTCAACTTCCGGTTCATCCGGGTCGTCATCTAGTTCCATGCTGATGCATTCAGGTGCTTTCCTCTTTGTCGTTTTCTTGACGACTTTTGTTTTAGGACGGGAAGGTTTTGCCGCTTTTGCTTGAGGTTTCTTCTTCCAGAACGGATCATCATCCTGTTTAAAAATAAGCAGAAGGGTATTCAAGGATTGTACATTCTAAAGATATCAAGGGTAAAGCGGAAGAACAATACTTACATCAGGCGGTTTGTTTTGCGTGTAAAATGGGTTTAATCTGGTTTGGCGACACACAGCTTCCAATTCGTTCAATATTTTCTTGACAGCCTCAATGACTTCTTCATCTGTTTGCTGAATATTGATATGACGTTGGGAGTCTTCTACTTCACCAGTATACTCGCACATTAAGCTGGAGCGGCGACTTAACGGCAAGATACTCCAGGATATCCAGCAATGGACGAAGTCTACACCTGTTAAATCGTTGGCCAAGAAGGCTCTTAGCTTGGCGAGTTGAGGTGCGTACGGGGCCCGTTCCTGGGCACTTAGCCATTGTGGAAGTGGCTGAGTATTGGCAAGCCGGTGGGCATGGTAACCCGGCAGAGGGTCCTCATCTTCAGGGGAGGTGTCTCTACAGTAGAACCAAGTTTGATTCCATTCTTTGGGGTGACTGTGCAGCTTGGCATGAGGAAATTCGACCTCTTTTCTTTTCTGAATGGAGACGCCACCAAGTTCAGTATTGGGTCCGTTCAGTGCGCCGGTTCAGATGGAAGAAATCCCGGAACAGCTCGACAGATGGTTCTTCTTGCAAGTACACTTCACAAAAAACTTGAAAGTTGCATATATTGGATACCGAGTTGGGTCCAATATCTTGAGGGTGGAGTTGAAAGCTGGCAAGCACATCCCGGAAAAACTTTGATCCGGGCGGTTTAAAGCCCTGGCCTATGTGATCAACAAACACCACTACTTCACCCTGCTTGGGAGTAGGGGGATTTTCCGGCCCAGGAACTCGCCACCGGATCTCATTCTTCTTTGGTAAGGTACCGATCTTGACCATTCCATTCAGTTGCTCCTCTGTAACCCAGGAGGAGCCTAGTTGCAGGAATAAAACTGCTTGGCCATTGCAAGTGAAAAGCTGGAAAGAAATGCCGGTTTACAATTTATTCATGGTGATGCATAAGGTACAACAGGACAAAGGAATCCAAGTATGTGAAATTGGTAAACCGGAGGCTGATACAATTATGAATGACAAAGCGATAAGCGGAAACAGAGATATACACATATTATTAGACCGGAGTATGACAATTGAGATAAAGGGATTGCCAGTTTACAAGGGGACTAATGGTATATAAATAGATTACTCTCTACAAGGGTAAACCGCCTATGTGATAAAGAAGGTACAGATCTAAGGAAAGAACGACTAAGTAAGGTAAAACAGGTTTCACAAGATTGCATTGAAATTTTAGATCTACCATAAGTTGGGAAAAGGAAAAATATTGAGAAGGTTTGGTCCGGAAGCAGTTCACACAAGGTTCAGATCAAGATTTTAGGTTTGGTTTAAATGGCCGAGGTAAGGAGTGCCATAGCTGCGGTGCAAAACACGTTGAGATCAAGCTTTGCTATCTATGGGCTGACGAAGAACACGAAGAGAGCAACATGAACCCTAATGGATCTACAGAGGGAAAAGGAAGGGCTTACAGCAGCTGTTGAGGAAGCGGAGGTGCGCCGCGTTTATCTGGTATGACCAGGTTGATGCAGTGGCCATTGGTGATGCAGAGGCGAAGTTCGATGATGGTGGCGGCGCTCGGAGGCAGGGGCGTCACGAGGAGGAAGAAGAAGTGAAGAGACGGAGGGAAAAAAGGAAATGACCATTGGCCCTATTTATAAGGTAAATGAGGAGGTGACATGCGCGAGAATCGAGGAGCCTGAATATTGGATATCTAATGGAGCGGTCGCCTCGATTGTCGGAAGGTCATTAACTGAAGGTGAGATGTATCATTTTTAAATAACAAAGTGATGTCATGGCGATTTATCATGATCCTGGAGTGTGACGTCACGGCGGTTTACAAGATCAAGATGAAGATGCAAGGGAAGAATTTTTCTAAGTATTGAAGATTGACATGAACAAGTTCAAATCAATCTGGGGCCTAATGTTGGGGATATTACTACTGGACGTAAACCGGCCAGGAGTAGCCAGGTTAGTTCTATGAAGATAGAAGCCCATAAAAACGTGAGGATGATGGCGCTTTACGAAGGCCCAAGGCCCAAAGGCAGGTTAAGGCCTGTAGATGTAAACCGACTCTCTCATGTAACTTGTATTGTAAGTTAGAAGGAATAGAGACCGAGCCGGACACGTTTATGATCCGACCTTGGGACTCTGTAAACCGGTGGGCGTCAACCTATGTATATAAAGGGACGACCCAACAGCGGTTTAGGGAGAACACAACACACAACAACTCGAGAGCCAGGCAAAGCGGATTCGCTCCCTGGTCATCGAAACCCTAGCAATACCAACAAAACTAGACATAGTCTTTTACCTTCATTGAAGGGGCCGAACTAGTATAAAAACCCTCGTTTTCCTTGTCTGGTTTAACCCCTTTAAGCTAACCCATAGCGATGGCTCCACGACTAAGTCCTTTCACGAGGAAATCTGTCGTGACAAAACCACGACAGTGATGGTGAGAAGTATCATTATATCAAGAATTCTTAAGAGGTGGTGAAATTCTCACAACATTCTTGATATATAAGATGGTATTACTTTAAGGTAGGACATAAGATAAGCTAGATAGCCAGGAACTCAAGGTACAGCCACAACACTAACAAGTTTGTGTTGGAAAGAAGGCAAGGAAGTAGTCGATGACAACACAAATTACCAAGGGACAAGGATGGTATTCCCCATGAAGAATTCAATAGATATCTTGGAAGAGCTCATAATACTGAGGATGATCACGACACATTTGTCGAGAGATTTCAAGATGTAATCGATCGGTGATGACATCAAGTCAAAGGAATGGTGAAGTGAAAGGTTATTGGAACCAAGGGTATGACACAAACTCAAAACCAAGCTCACTGTTCAAGGCAAAACGATATGATGAGGAAAATCGATGTAAGCTTAGCTCATCATCGAAAATTATGCTCCATGAATGAGGACCAGGTAGCACAGTTAAAATCAACACGATACTGATATAGCCGATCAGGCTAGAAATGACGTGATCGAGTACAAGCTCGTCAGTAAAGAAGATTACTAATAGTTATTTAATCACGATGCGGACTCAATTCAGTTATCGGTGTCCTTGAGTGTTTAATGACTCAGAGCCCATGAAAAATTGGAATCAGTGAGAATGTAGTACTAGATGGAGAACTCATAAGAAGTTATGCAGTTCCGTGATAATCTCGAGATACCAGGGTGTAGTACTCGATGAAAGATCAAAGTAAAGGTTGGACTGGTGTATTGATCCATAGAAGACAAGTGCTTAAACTTGCCTGAGAAATGGGATCAAAGAAGAACATAAGGTCGGAACCACAATTGCAAAGGATCAATTCACAGATACGAGATGATATTATATCAAGGAAATAATTGTTATTACAAGAAGCTTCCATGATAGGATCTATATCGTGTCCATCAGCATGAACACAAGTTCAAGGTCGACTCCCACTTCTTCAATCCTTCCATTCACGTCTTGCTTTTCGAAAATGACATTAGTTGTTGAAAGTTTTACCTGGTGCAATACCAGATAATTTGACCCGTGAAATCTTTCGGGTTCACACGGATTAAAGAAGTCATAGGTTCAACCCATCAGGGCATCGTAGAAACATATACCACAAACTTCAGGAGTAAATAACACAACCTCAAAAGTAGAGCATGGTTGACAAAAGTAGAGGATACAATTTACCAAATGCATTATGTATCATGAAAAGAACTCACAAGATTTTTGGGTGTGAAGGACAGTGTCGGATAATAACCCGACAATGGGTCTGGCAGTCCATAACAGGGCTGATGTGAGTATCGGTACTCATTTAGAGGAAGAAGGAATGCAAAGGCACTGGATTATAGAAACAACTGACTAACTCAAAGCTCGGATGCAAAGGAATTATGAATTCCAAGACAAGGGATCATAAGCAATGCTCTGATTAGGGATGGACAATTTGAATAGACTTAGGAGTACAATTGATGGCAATTTGGTTGGTCGAGACCTAGCTCATGCTTAAAATCTGAGCCGGAAGGATGAATTCTAGGATCTGATTGAGGATTGCGAGCATTCGCGACATTTTGAATCAATGGACTCAAAAATGATAATGACAAGGGATGCCAATAAGATTACAAGACTTGTGGGATTAATCATAATGCAAGCAAGCAAGAATTTCACGAGCAATAAGCTGCTGAGGATTTTTGGAAGACTGGATAGCATTTCAAAGAATTTTGTGACACACATGATCAACTAGGGATGAACAAATCCTCGATAAGTATGAGGAATTATTTGCAGGTGTATTCATGCTGAAAAGAGCTAGCAGCATGCACAAAGGATTCCCGAGATATTGGAAAATATTTCATGGCATCTAATAATAACAAGAGCACCTTGGAATGAAGGTATGGACGACGAGTGTATGTATTTATCCATAGGGATATATCGGTGATAGGGAATTGCAAAAGCGATGGCACAAAGTATTGAGAGAACATCATAGAGTATTCTCGGAATCTTCTGGTGCAGCACACGATCATCGGTATTAAGGTGCTCTCCGGGTGAAAGTGATCACGAGATCCTAATGTTAGATTTAGCAAAATTCATTTAACCCGAATAGAAGAGAGATCAGAGTCTCAGAGTATAGACGAGGAGTAAAAGATCCTAATACCACCCAATGGCGAAGTGGGCCCATGGGCCGCACAGCCAAGTTAGTAAAACAATTTTCATCGACTAGACTCAACTTCGGCCAAGGAGTGTGGAAGGGGGATTCCTACAGGCAGTCGGCTCTGATACCAACTTGTGACGCCCCCGATTTGACCGTACACTAATCATACACGCAAACGTGTACGATCAAGATTAGGGACTCACGGGAAGATATCACAACACAACTCTACAAATAAAAATAAGTCATACAAGCATCATATTACAAGCCAGGGGCCTCGAGGGCTCGAATACAAGAGCTTGATCATAAACGAGTCAACGGAAGCAACAATATCTGAGTACAGACATAAGTTAAACAAGTTTTCCTTAAGAAGGCTAGCACAAAAGTAGCAACGATCGGAAAGGCAAGGCCTCCTTCCTGGGGCCTCCTAACTACTCCTTGAAATCGAACTCCATGTAGAATCATCCTCGGGATCCTCTGGCTTCTGGACTCCATCATCTGGTTGCGACATCCCAGAAAAAATGGAAAAGGGGAAAAGGAGGGAGCAAAGCAACCATGAGTACTCATCCGAAGTACTCGCAAGCAAGGATCTAAACTACATATGCATTGGTATCAATGAAATGGATAGTATCTATGGACTGAACTGCAGAATGCTAGAATATGAGGGGGATAGCTAGTCCTATCGAAGACTACGCTTCTAGCAGCCTCCATCTTGAAGCATATAGAAGAGAGTAGATGGTAAGTTCACCAAGTATCATCGTATAGCATAATCCTACCCGGCGATCCTCTCCTCGTCGCCCTGTTAGAGAGCGATCACCGGGTTGTATCTGGCACTTGGAAGGGTGTGTTTTATTAAGTATCCGGTTCTAGTTGTCATAAGGTCAAGGTACAACTCCGGGTCGTCCTTTTACCGAGGGACATGGCTATTCGAATAGATAAACTTCCCTGCAGGGGTGCACCACATTTCCCAACACGCTCGATCCCCTTTGGCCAGACACACTTTCCTGGGTCATACCCGGCTTTGGAAGATCAACATGTTGCAGCCCTACCTAGGCACAACAGAGAGGTCAGCGCGCCAGTCTAAATCCTATGGCCCAGGGGTCTGGGCCCGTCACCCATTGCACACCTGCACGTTGCGAACGCGGCTGGTAAGCAGACCTAGCCTCCCCAATACAAGAGCAGGCGTTCCAGTCCAATCCGACGCGCGCCACTCAGTCGCTGATGTCGCGAAGGCTTCGGCTAATACCACGACGTCGAGTGCCCATAATTGTTCCCGCGTAGTTGGTTAGTGCGTATAGGCCAGTGGCCAGACTCAGATCAAATACCAAGATCTCGGTAAGCGTGTTATTTTGAAGTAACCGCGAACGCCGACAAGGGCCAGGCCCACCTCTCTCCCAGGTGGTCTCAACCTGCCATGTCGCTCTGCCACAAAGTAATAGTCGGGGGCCGTTGGGAACCCAGGCCCACCACTACCCGGATGGAGCCACCTGTCCTTTGAACCCCCACATCGAATTCACATGCGGGTACTCTACGAGCCAACCCGACTTTAGTCACCACCTGTATAGTAAGTATGTATGTATGTATGTATGATCACCTCCCGAGTGATCACGGACCGATAGTATAGCATGGCAGACGGACAAGAATGTAGGGCCACTGATGAAATACTAGCATCCTATACTAAGCATTTAGGATTGCAGGTAAGGGTAACAATTGAAGCAACAATGATAGGCTATGCAACAGAATAGGATTAACCAAAAGCAGTAACATGCTACACTACTCTAATGCAAGCAGTAGAGAGAAGGAATAGGCGATACCTGGTGACCAAGGGGGGGCTTGCCTGGTTGCTCTACAGACAGAAACAGATCCTCGAAGGTGAAGTAGTTGGTCACTGGTTCAACCGCGGTCTCGGGGTCTACCGGAAAGAAGTAATGCAGGAGGAACATAATAAATAATAGAGCAATCGAAGCATCACAAAACATAACAAGGCAATACGCGGTGCTTGGAGTGACCTAGAGCAGTACTAGGTGATACTGGTGAAGGAGGGAAACATCCGAGAAAGTATTCCCGGTGTTTCGCATTTTCGGACAAACAGACCGGAGGGAGAAAGTTGTGTGTTTGCTATGCTAGGGATGTGTGGCGGATGAACGGGCTGCGTATTCAAATTCGTCTCGTCATTCTGAGCAACTTTCATGTACAAAGTTTTCCCATCCGAGTTACGGATGATTTAATATTAATTTTCAAAGTTTTAATCAAATTTTGAAATTATTTTAATTCGAAAATAGAAGTCAAAATGCTACAGGTACCCAGCTCTGTGTACACATATGTGTATGATACGTCTCCAACGTATCTATAATTTTTGATTGCTCCATGCTATATTATCTACTGGTTTGAACATTATTGGGCTTTATTATCCACTTTTTATATTATTTTTGGGACTAACCTATTAACCGGAGGCCCAGCCCAGAATTGCTGTTTTTTGCCTATTTTAGGTTTTCGAAGAAAAGGAATATCAAACGGAGTCCAAACGGAATGAAACCTTCGGGAACGTGATTTTCTCACCGAACATGATCCAGGAGACTTGGACCCTACGTCAAGAAACAAAGGAGGAGGCCACGAGGTAGGGGCGCGCCTACCCCCCCCCCCAGGCGCGCCCTCCACCCTCGTGGGCCCCCTGTTGCTCCATGGATGTACTCCTTCCTCCTATATATACCTACGTACCACCAAACGATCTTGCCTATATACATGATCATACCTAGATGCAGGCAGGAGTCGGTCTACTTGTCTTGGACGTGATGCCTATATACATGATCATACCTAGATATTCTCATAACTATGCTCAATTATGTCAATTGCTCAGCAGTAATTCGTTCACCCACCATAAAATACTTATGCTCTTGAGAGAAGCCACTAGTGAAACCTACGGCCCCCGGGTCTATCTTCATCATATTAATCTTCCAATACTTAGTTATTTCCTTTACTTTTATTTTACTTTGCATCTTTATCATAAAAATACCAAAAATCTTATCTTATCATATCTATCAGATCTCACTCTCGTAAGTGACCGTGAAGGGATTGACAACCCCTTATCGTGTTGGTTGCGAGGAGTTATTTGTTTTGTGCAGGTACGAGGGACTCGCGCGTAGCCTCCTACAGGATTGATACCTTGGTTCTCAAAAACTGAGGGAAATACTTACGCTACTTTGCTGCATCATCCTTTCCTCTTCAAGGAAATCTAATGAAGTGCTCAAGAGGTAGCAGTGTACCTAGAGGCTGACATGTGGGCCAAGGGGAGCCTAGTTGACCGGTCAAAGTTTGACTGGTCAACAGGGGTGGACCCCCTTGTCTTTGACTGACTAAACTAGTTAGGTGGTTAATTAGTTAACTAGGCAATATTAATTAAGTTACCTAATTAATTATTAATTATATTTAATTATTACGAAATTCTTTTTTTTGTTCTAACAGGGATGTGGGCCCCAAAGGTCAGTGGCATGGAGCCAGCAGGGGCCACGGACACACACGCGCACGCACCAGCATGGTGCGGCTGTGGCCAGGGGGAGCCACCGAGTGGCCGGTGCGGGGCGTGAGCCCGGTGCGGGGCGTGGGCGCGTGCGGCGGCGCGGGGGAGTGCAACGGCACACGCGAGCGGCGGCATGGGCGAAGAAGGGCAGCAGCAGCGCGCAGGAGGGACTGTCGGCGGCGGCCAGGCGCAACCGGAGGCGCCGGTGAATGTGCGGCGGGGTCCGGGTGAGCAAGGAGGCTGCGGCGAGAAGAGCAGCGCAGCGGCGGGCCACGGCACCGGCAGGCGTCAGTGGCAGGCGGAGCCGGCGAGTAACGGCAGTGGCGCAGCAGCACAGAGCAAGCAGGTAGTGGCCGCGTGATACGTCCATTTTGCATCATGCTTTTATATCAATATTTATTGAATTATGGATTGTTATTTCACTTTATGTCACAATACTTATGGCTATTCTCTCTTATTTTACAAGGTTTACATAAGGAGGGAGAATGACGGCAGCTGGAATTCTGGGCTGGAAAAGGAGCAAATATTATAGACCTATTCTGCGCAACTCCAAAAGTCCTGAAACTCCACGGAACATCTTAAAACAAATAAAGAAAAATCATCACCAAAGATGAAGGCCAGGGGGCCCACACCCTACTCAGGAGGGTGGGGGCGCCCCCCCCCCCTAGGGTGCGCCCCCTACCTCGTGGGCCCCCTGGTGGCTCTCCAACGTCCATCTTCTCCTATATGAAGTCTTTCGATGATAAAAAAATAAGAAGGAACTTTTCGGGACGAGACTCCGCCGCCACGAGGCGGAACCTTGGAGGATCCAATCTAGAGCTCCAGCAGAGCTGTTCTGCCAGGGATAATTCCCTCCAGGAGGGGGAAATCATCACCAACGCTCCTCTCATCGGGAGAGGGCAATCTCCATCAACATCTTCACCAGCACCATCTCATCTCCAAACCTAGTTCATCTCTTGTATCCAATTCTTGTCTCAAAGTCCGGGATTGTTGCTAGTAGTGTTGATTACTCCTTGTAGTTGATGCTAATTGGTTTATTTGGTGGAAGATCATATGTTCAGATCCTATATGCATATTATTACCCCTTTGATTATGAACATGTATATGCTTTGTGAGTAATTACGTTCATTCCTGAGGACAAGGGAGAAGTCTTGCTATTAGTAGTCATGTGAATTTGGTATTCGTTTGATATTTTGATAAGATGTATGTTGTCTAGCCTCTAGTGGTGTTATGTGAACGTCGACTACATAACACTTCACCATTATTTGGGCCTAGAGGAAGGCATTGGGAAGTAATAAGTAGATGATGGGTGGCTAGAGTGACAGAAGCTTAAACCCTAGTTTATGCGTTGCTTTGTAAGGGGCTAATTTGGATCCACATGTTTCATGCTATGGTTAGGTTTACCTTAATACTTTTGTTGTAGTTGCGGATGCTTGCAATAGAGTTTAATCATAAGTGGGATGCTTGTTCAAGGAAGAACAGCACCCAAGCACCGGTCCACCCACATATCAAATTATCAAAGTATCGAACGTGAATCATATGAACGTGATGAAAACTAGCTTGGCGATATTCCCATGTGTCCTTGGGAGCGCTTTTCCTATTATAAGAGTTTGTTCCGGCTTGTCCTTTGCTACAAAAGGATTGGGCCACCTTGCTGCACTTTACTTACTTTTGTTACTTGTTGCTCGTTACAATTTATCCTATCACAAAACTATCTGTTACCACTTATTTCAGTACTTGCAAAGAATACCTTGTTGAAAACCGCTTATCATTTCCTTCTGCTCCTCGTTGGGTTTGACACTCTTACTTATCGAAACGACTACGATAGATCCCCTATACTTGTTGGAAATATGCCCTAGAGGCAATAATAAATTGGTTATTATTATATTATATTTCATTGTTCATGATAATCGTTTATTATCCATGCTAGAATTGTATTGATAGGAAACTCAGATACATGTGTGGATACATAGACAACAACATGTCCCTAGTAAGCCTCTAGTTGACTAGCTCGTTGATCAATAGATGGCTACGGTTTCCTGACCATGGACATTGGATGTCGTTGATAACGGGATCACATCATTAGGAGAATGATGTGATGGACAAGACCCAATCCTAAGCCTAGCACAAAGATCGTGTAGTTCGTATGCTAAAGCTTTTCTAATGTCAAGTATCATTTCCTTAGACCATGAGATTGTGCAACTCCCGGATACCGTAGAAGTGCTTTGGGTGTGCCAAACGTCACAACGTAACTGGGTGGCTATAAAGGTACACTACAGGTATCTCCGAAAGTGTCTGTTGGGTTGGCATGAATCGAGACTGGGATTTGTCACTCCGTGTAAACGGAGAGGTATCTCTGGGCCCACTCGGTAGGACATCATCATAATGTGCACAATGTGATCAAGGAGTTGATCATGGGATGATGTGTTACGGAACGAGTAAAGAGACTTGCCAGTAACGAGATTGAACAAGGTATCGGGATACCAACGATCGAATCTCGGGCATGTATCGTACCGTTGGACAAAGGGATTTGTATACGGGATTGATTAAATCCTTGACATCATGGTTCATCCGATGAGATCATCATGGAACATGTGGGAGCCAACATGGGTATCTAGATCCCGCTGTTGGTTATTGACCGGAGAGTTGTCTCGGCCATGTCTGCATGACTCCCGAACCCGTATGGTCTACACACTTAAGGTTCGATGACGCTAGGGTTATAGGGAATAGATATACATGGTTACCGAATGTTGTTCGGAGTCCCGGATGAGATCACGGACATCACAAGGAGTTCCGGAATGGTCTGGAGGTAAATATTTATATATGGGAAGTCCTAGTTTGGTCACCGGAAAAGTTTCGGGTGCTATCGGTAACGTACCGGGACCACCGGGAGGGTCCCGGGGGTCCACCAGGTGGGGCTACCTGCCCTAGAGGGTTGCGTGGGCCAAGTGTGAGAGGGTACCAGCCCCAGGTGGGCTGGTGCGCCCCCCCACCAGGGCCCAAGGCGAAGAGAGAAAGGAAAAGGGGGAAACCGTAGGCTCAGATGGGCCTAAGGCCCACCTAGTGGTGCGCCCCCCCTCTCTCCCCCCTTGGCCGCCCCCCTAGATGGGATCTAGGGCTGGCCGCCACCCCTAGGGGTGGAAACCTAGGTGGGGGCGGAGCCCCTCCCTTTCCCCTATATATAGTGGGGTTTTGGGCTGCCATACACACGAGAACATCTCCTTCTTGGGGCAGCCCTACCCCTCTCCCTCCTCGTCTCTTGCGGTGCTTGGCGAAGCCCTGCTGGAGTACCACGCTCCTCCACCACCACCACGCCGTCGTGCTGCTGCTGGATGGAGTCTTCCCCAACCTCTCCTTCTCCCCTTGCTGGATCAAGGCGTAGGAGACGTCATCGGGCTGTATGTGTGTTGAACACGGAGGTGCCATCCGTTCGGCACTAGGATCTCCGGTGATTTGAATCACGACGAGTACGACTCCATCAACCCCGTTCACTTGAACGCTTCCGCTTAGCGATCTACAAGGGTATGTAGATGCACTCTCCTTCCCCTCGTTGCTAGATTACTCCATAGATTGATCTTGGTGATGCGTAGAAAATTTTGAATTTCTGCTACGTTCCCCAACAGTGGCATCATGAGCTAGGTCTATGCGTAGTTACTATGCACGAGTAGAACACAAAGCAGTTGTGGGCGTCAATTTTGTCAATTTACTTGCCGTTACTAGTCTTATCTTGATTCGGCGGCATCGTGGGATGAAGCGGCCCAGACCGACCTTACACGTACTCTTACGTGAGACTGGTTCCACCGACTGACATGCACTAGTTGCATAAGGTGGCTAGCGGGTGTCTGTCTCTCCCACTTTAGTCGGATCGGATTCGATGAAAAGGGTCCTTATGAAGGGTAAATAGAATTTGGCATATCACGTTGTGGTTTTCGCGTAGGTAAGAAACGTTCTTGCTAGAAACCTATAGCAGCCACGTAAAAACTTGCAACAACAATTAGAGGACGTCTAACTTGTTTTTGCAGCATATGTCGTGTGATGTGATATGGCCAAAAGGATGTGATGAATGATATATGTGATGTATGAGATTGATCATGTTCTTGTAATAGGAATCACGACTTGCATGTCGATGAGTATGACAACTGGCAGGAGCCATAGGAGTTGTCTTAATTTATTTATGACTTGCGTGTCAACTTAAACGTCATGTAATTACTTTACTTTATTGCTAAAGCGTTAGCCATAGTAGTAGAAGTAATATATGACGAGACAACTTCAAGAAGACACGATGATGGAGATCATGATGATGGAGATCATGGTGTCATGCCGGTGACAACGATGATCATGGAGCCCCGAAGATGGAGATCAAAAGGAGCAAAATGATATTGGCCATATCATGTCACTATTTGATTGCATGTGATGTTTATCATGTTTTACATCTTATTTGCTTAGAATGACGGTAGCTTAAATAAGATGATCCCTCACTAAAATTTCAAGAAAGGTGTTCCCCCTAACTGTGCACCGTTGCGAAGGTTCGTTGTTTCGAAGCACCACGTGATGATCGGGTGTGATAGATTCTAATGTTCGAATACAATGGGTGTAAGCCAGATTTACACAGCAAAAACACTTAGGTTGACTTGACGAGCCTAGCATGTACAGACATGCCTCGGAACACGGAAGACCGAAAGGTCGAGCATGAGTCGTATAGAAGATACGATCAACATGAAGATGTTCACCGATGTTGACTAGTCCGTCTCACGTGATGATCGGACACGGCCTAGTTGACTCGGATCATGTTTCACTTAGATGACTAGAGGGATGTCTATCTGAGTGGGAGTTCATTAAATGAACTCAATTATCATGAACATAGTCTAAATTGTCTTTGCAAATATGTTGTAGATAAATAGCTCACGTTGTAGCTCCCTGTTTCAATACGTTCCTAGAGAAAGACCAAGTTGAAATATATTGTAAGCACTAATGCGGACTAGGTCTGTAGTCCGAGGAGTGTCCTCACTGCTACACAAAAGGCTTACGTCTTTTATGCACCGCTCGATGTGCAAACCCCTACAACATCGTCTGTGGATGTTGTGAACACCTGACAGACACATCCTGATGACTACTTGATAGTTTAGTGCACCATACTTTACGGCTTAGAATCGAGATTCGAATGACGTTTTGAACTCCATAAGACATATGAGATGTTCAAAGAGCTGAAATTGGGATTTCAGGCTCATGCCCGTGTTGAGAGGTAAGATACCTCTGACAAGTTCTTTTGCCAACAAGATGGAGGAGAATAGCTCAGCTAGTGAGCATGTGCTCAGAATCTGGGTGCAACAATCACTTAAATCAAGTGGGAGTTAAACTTCCGGATAAGATAGTGATTGATAGAGTTCTCTAGACACTATCACTAAGCTACTAGATCTTCATGATGAACTATGACATGAAAGGGATGGAGTTGATCCCGGAGCTGTTCGCGGTGCTTAAACTGCAAAAGGTAGAAATCAAAGAAGCAGCATCAAGTGTTGATGGTTTAACAAGACCACTGGTTTCAAGAAGGGCAAGGGCTAGAAGGGAAACTTCATGGATGGCAAACCAGTTGCCGCTCCAGTGAAGGAACCCAAGGTTGAACCCAAACCCGAGACTAAGTGCTTCTATTGTAAGGGGAACGGTCACTGGTAGCGGAATTACCCCAAATGCATGGTAGATAAGAAGACTGGCAACTTCAACAAAGTATATACGTGTTATTAATGTGTACCTTGCTAGTACTCCTGGTAGCACCTGGGTATTGGATACCGGTTCAGTTGCTATTACTGGTGACTTGAAGCAAAAGCTACGGACTAAACGGAGACTGGCTAAGGGCGAGGTGACGATGTGTGTTGGAAGTGTTTCCAAAGTTGATGAGATCACCAACGCACGCTCCATCTGCCTTCGGGATTAGTATTCAACCTAGATAAATGTTATCAGGTGTCTACGTTGAGCATGAATATGATTAGATCATGTTCATTGCAATACGATCATTCATTTAAATTAGAGAATAATGGTTATTCTATTTACATGAATAATACCTTTCATGGTCATGCACCCTATGTGAATGGTTCATTGAATCTCGGTCGTGGTAATACACATGTTCACGCCAAAAGATGTAGAGTTAATAATGATAGTACCACTTTCTTGTGGCACTGCCGATTAGGTCATATTGGCGTAAGATGCATGAAGAAACTCCATGTCGATGAATGTTTGGAGTCACTTGGTTTTGAATCACTTGACACATGCGAGCCATGCCTCATGGGCAGGATGACTAAGACCCCGTTATCAGGTACAATGAAACGGGCAAGTGAGTTGTTGGAAATCATACATGCTGATGCGAGTGATCCAATGAGAATTTAAGTGTGCGGTGGATATCGCTATTTTCTCATCTTCACTGACGATTTGAGTAGATATAGGTATATTTACTTAATGAAGCACAAGTCTGAAACGTTTGAAAAGTTCAAGCGATTTCAGAGTTAAGTTAAGAATCATCATAACAAGAAGATCAAATTCCTACGATATGCTCAATGAGAATATCTGAGTTATGAGTTTGGCAAACACTTAATACATTGTGGAATTGTTTCACAGTTGAAGCCACCTGGAACACCACTGGGTAATGGTGTGTCCGGACGTCATAATCGAACCTTATGAAATATGGTGCGATCTATGATGTCTCTTACTGATCTACCGCTATTATTTTGAGGTTATGCATTAGAGACAGCTGCATTCACTTTAGATAGGACACCATCTAAGTCCGTTGAGACGACGTCATATGAAGATTGGTTTGGCAAGAAACCAAAGTTGTCATTTCTTAATGTTTGGGGATGTGATGCTTAGGGCTTCAGCCGGAGAAGCTCGAACCCAAAGCGGACAAACACATCTTCATAGGATACCCGCAGGTGACAGTTGGGTATA
The DNA here is from genome assembly GCF_018294505.1 of Triticum aestivum. Taxonomy (NCBI): domain Eukaryota; kingdom Viridiplantae; phylum Streptophyta; class Magnoliopsida; order Poales; family Poaceae; genus Triticum; species Triticum aestivum. The sequence continues at coordinate 555,478,182 of NC_057803.1, read as the reverse complement.
CCTTCTATCTCAGATTCGAGGGCAAATTGTTTGTCGCTAAGAACGGGTCCTTTATTGAGAAGGAGTTTCTCTCGAAAGAATTGAGTGGGAGGAAGATAGAACTTGATGAGGTTGTCGAACCTTCACTTCAACCAGAGAGTGACGCAACATAGAAAGATGTTTTCTGTGGCGCCTACGTCTGTTGAATAGGAAGTTAATGATAGTGATCATGAAGCTTCGGATCAAGTTGCTATCGAACCTCGTAGGTCGACAAGGATATGTACTACTCCTAAGTGGTACGGTAATCCTGTCTTAGATATCATGTTGTTAGACAACAATGAACCTACGAGCTATGGAGAAGCGATGGTGGGCCCGTATTCCGACAAATGGTTAGAAGCCATGAAATCCGAGATAGGATCCATATATCAGAACAAAGTATGGACTTTGGTAGACTTGCCCGATGATCGGCAAGCCATTGAGACAAATGGATCTTTAAGAAGAAGACGGACGTGGGTGGTAATGTTACCGTCTATGAAGCTCGACTTGTGGGAAAGAGTCTTTTCACAAGTTCAAGGAGTTGACTACGATGAGAATTTCTCACCCGTAGCGATTCTTAAGTCCGTCGGAATCATGATAGCATTAGCTGTATTATTCGATTATGAAATCTTACAGATGGATGTAAAAACAAGTTTTCTTACCAGTTTTCATAAGAAAAGTTGTATGTGATACAATAAAAGGTTTTATCGATCCTAAGGATGCTAAAAGGTATGCTGGCTCCAGCAATCCTTCTATGGACTAGAGCAAGCATCTCGGAATCGGAATATATGCTTTGATGGAGTGATCAAAGCTTTTAGGTTTATACAATGTTTGCTAGAAACTTGTATTTACAAAAAAGTGAGTGGGAGCACTACAACATTTCTGATAAGTATATGTGGATGACATATTGTTGATCCGAAATGATGTAGAATTTCTGGAAAGCATAAACGGTTGTTTGAAGAGTGATTTTCAAAGGAAGACCTAGATAAAGCTGCTTACACATTGGGCATCAAGATCTGTAGAGATAGATCAAGACGCCTGATGATACTTTCAAAGAATGCACACCTTGACATGTTTTTGAAGGAGTTCAAAATAGATCAGTAAAAGAAGGGGTTCTTACCTGAGTTGTAAGGTGTGAAGTTGAGTAAGACTCAAAGATTGACCACGGCAGAAGAAAGAGGAAGGACGAAGGTTGTCCCCTATGCTTTTGTCATAGGCTCTATACAGTATGCCATGCTGAGTACCGCACCTGATGTGTGCCTTGCCACATGTCTGGCAAGAGGGTACAAAGGTGATCTAGGAGTAGATCACCAGATAGCGGTCAAAATTATCCTTAGAGGAATAAGGAAATGTTTCTCGGTTATGGAGGTGATAAAGAGTTACGTCGATGCAAGCTTAACACCTATCTAGATAGCTCTGAGTAGAGATACCGAATATGTATAATGGAGCAACAATTTGGAATAGCTCCAAGTGGAACGTGGTAGCAGCATCTACAATATGACATAAAGTTTTGCAAAATACATAGGGATCTGAATATGGCAAGACCCGTCGACTACAACCTCTCTCACAAGCACAACATGATCAAACCCAGAACTCTTTGAGTGTTTATCACATAGTGATGTGAACTAGATCATTGAGTCTAGTAGACTCTTGGATGTTGGTCACATGGCGATGTGACCTGTAAATGTTAATCACATGGCGATGTGAACTAGATTATTGACTCTAGTGCAAGTGGGAGACTGTTGGAAATATGCCCTAGAGGCAATAATAAATTGGTTATTATTATATTATATTTCATTGTTCATGATAATCGTATATTATCCATGCTAGAATTGTATTGATAGGAAACTCAGATACATGTGTGGATACATAGACAACAACATGTCCCTAGTAAGCCTCTAGTTGACTAGCTCGTTGATCAATAGATGGTTACGCTTTCCTGACCATGGACATTGGATGTCGTTGATAACGAGATCACATCATTAGGAGAATGATGTGATGGACAAGACCCAATCCTAAGCCTAGCACAAAGATCGTGTAGTTCGTATGCTAAAGCTTTTCTAATGTCAAGTATCATTTCCTTAGACCATGAGATTGTGCAACTCCCGGATACCGTAGAAGTGCTTTGGGTGTGCCAAACGTCACAACGTAACTGGGTGGCTATAAAGGTACACTACAGGTATCTCCGAAAGTGTCTGTTGGGTTGGCACGAATCGAGACTGGGATTTGTCACTCCGTGTAAACGGAGAGGTATCTATAGGCCCACTTGGTAGGACATCATCATAATGTGCACAATGTGATCAAGGAGTTGATCACGGGATGATGTGTTACGGAACGAGTAAAGAGACTTGCCAGTAACGAGATTGAACAAGGTATCGGGATACCGACGATCGAATCTCGGGCAAGTATCGTACCGATGGACAAAGGGAATTGTATACGGGATTGATTAAATCCTTGACATCATGGTTCATCAGATGAGATCATCGTGGAACATGTCGGAGACAACATGGGTATCCAGATCCCGCTATTGGTTATTGACCGGAGAGTTGTCTCGGCCATGTCTGCATGACTCCCGAACCCGTAGGGTCTACACACTTAAGGTTCGATGACGCTAGGGTTATAGGGAATAGATATACGTGGTTACCGAATGTTGTTCGGAGTCCCGGATGAGATCCCGGACATCACGAGGAGTTCCTGAATGGTCCGGAGGTAAAGATTTATATATGGGAAGTCCTGTTTTGGTCACCGGAAAAGTTTCGGTGCTATCGGTAACGTACCGGGACCACTGGGAGGGCCCCGGGGGTCCACCAGGTGGGGCTACCTGCCCCAGAGGGTTGCGTGGGCCAAGTGTGAGAGGGGACCAGCCCCAGGTGGGCTGGTGTGCCCCCCCACCAGGGCCCAAGGCGAAGAGAGAAGGGAAAAGGGGGAAACCGTAGGCTCAGATGGGCCTAAGGCCCACCTAGTGGTGCGCCCCCCCTCTCTCCCCCCTTGGCCGCCGCCCTAGATGGGATCTAGGGCTGGCCGCCACCCCTAGGGGTGGAAACCTAGGTGGGGGCGCAGCCCCTCCCTTTCCTCTATATATAGTGGGGTTTTGGGCTGCCATACACACGAGAACATCTCCTTCTTGGGGCAGCCCTACCCCTCTCCCTCCTCGTCTCTTGCGGTGCTTGGCGAAGCCCTACTGGAGTACCACGCTCCTCCACCACCACCACGCCGTCGTGCTGCTGCTGGATGGAGTCTTCCCCAACCTCTCCTTCTCCCCTTGCTGGATCAAGGCGTAGGAGACGTCATCGGGCTGTATGTGTGTTGAACACGGAGGTGCCATCCGTTCGGCACTAGGATCTCCGGTGATTTGAATCACGACGAGTACGACTCCATCAACCCCGTTCACTTGAACGCTTCCGCTTAGCGATCTACAAGGGTATGTAGATGCACTCTCCTTCCCCTCGTTGCGAGATTACTCCATAGATTGATCTTGGTGATGCGTAGAAAATTTTGAATTTCTGCTACGTTCCCCAACAATACTTGTGGGTCATCAAGACTCTTTTCTAGCGCCGTTGCCGGGGAGTGTAGCGCCTTTGGTAGGTGGAATTTGGTAAGTAAAAATTTATATAGTGTGCTGAAATTTACTGTCACTTGTTACTATGGAAAGTAATTCTCTGAGGGGCTTGTTCTGGGTATCTTCACCCCGTCCAGTAGAGTAAAGAGTTGCTCCTCAACCTACTGAACCTATTGAAAATGAAACTCCTTTTGAATTTCCTTCGGGTATGATGGAAAAACTGCTAGCTAACCCTTTTACATGAGATGGAACAAAGCATCCTGATGAGCACTTAATATATGTGGATGAAGTTTGTGGATTATTTAAGCTTGCAGGTATACCCGATGATGTTGCTAAGAAGAAGGTATTCCCTTTATCTTTGAAGGGATACGCGTTGATATGGTATAGGCTATGTGATGATATGAGATCATGGGACTATAAAAGATTGAAGCTGGAATTTCATCAAAAGTATTACCCTATGCATCTTGTTCATCGTGATCGCAATTATATATATAATTTCTGGCCTCGCGAAGGAGAAAGCATCGCTGAAGCTTGGGGGAGGCTTAAATCAATGTTATATTCATGCCCCAATCACGAGCTCTCAAGAGAAATGATTATTCAAAATTTATATGCTCGGCTTTCTGATAACAATCGCACCATGCTCGATACTTCTTGTGTTGGCTCTTTTATGATGAAGACTACTGAGTTCAGATGGAATTTATTGGATAGAATTAAACGCAACTCTGAAGATTGGGACCTCGACGAAGGTAAGGAGTCAGGTATGACACCTAAGTTTGATTGTGTTAAATCTTTTATGGACACCGATATTTTCCGTAAGTTTAGCACTAAATATGGACTTGACTCTGAGATAGTAGCTTCTTTCTGTGAATCTTTTGCTACTTATGTTGATCTCCCTAAGGAGAAGTGGTTTAAATATCATCCTCCCATAGAAGTAAAAGTAGCTGCACCTATTAAAGTTGAAGAAAAGACTGTCACTTATAATGATCCTATTGTTCCTACTTCTTATATTGAGAAACCACCTTTCCCTGTTAGAATAAAGGATCATGCTAAAGCTTCAACTGTTGTTCATAAAAGCAATATCAGAACTTATACACCTCCTGAGCAAGTTAAAGTAGAACCTAATATTGCTATTGTTAAAGATCTCTTGTCTGATAATATTGATGGGCATGTTATCCAGTTCGAAGGTGAAACTGCTAGAATTGCTAAACCTTGTGATAAAGATAAACATAGACCTGTGGTAGGCGTGCCTGTTATTTCTGTTAAAATAGGAGATCATTGTTATCATGGCTTATGTGATATGGGTGCTAGTGCTAGTGTAATACCTATTGACTTATACGAAGAAATTAAAAATGAAATTGCACCTGTTGAGTTAGAAGATATTGATGTTACTATTAAACTTGCTAATAGAGATACTATTGCACCAACTGGAATTGTTAGAGATGTTGAAGTCTTGTGTGGGAAAACTAAATATCCTGCTGATTTTCTTGTTCTTGGTTCCCCACAAGATAGTTTTTGTCCCATTATATTTGGTAGACCCTTCTTAAATACTGTCAATGCTACCATAGATTGCACGAAGAATGTTGTTACTATTGGCTTGGATGATATGGTTCATGAGTTTAATTTCTCTAAATTTAGTAAACAACATCGTGAGGAAGAATTATCTAGCAATGATGAAATTATTGGTCTTGCTTCTATTGTCGTACCTCCTAATGATCCTTTAGAACACTATTTGCTAGATCATGAAAATGATATGTTCATGAATGAAAGAAGGGAAATAGATGAAGTATTCTTTAAACAGGAACCTATTCTGCAACACAATTTGCCTGTTGAAATCTTAGGGGATCCTCCTCCACCCAAGGGTGATCCCGTGTTTGAGCTTAAACCGTTGCCTGATAATCTTAAGTATGCTTATCTTGATGAAAAGAAGATATATCCTATTATTATTAGTGCTAACCTTTCAGAGCATGAAGAAGAAAGATTATTGAAAACTCTAAAGAAGCATCGTGCTGCTATTGGATATACTCTTGATGATCTTAAGGGCATTAGTCCCACTCTATGTCAACATAAAATAAATTTGGAAGCAGATGCCAAACCAGTTCGTGATCCTCAACGACGTCTGAATCCTAAAATGAAAGAAGTGGTAAGGAAACAAATACTAAAGCTTCTGGAGGCAGGTATAATCTATCCCGTTGCTGATAGTGAGTGTGTAAGTCATGTCCATTGTGTCCCTAATAAGGGAGGTATTACTATTGTTCCTAATGATAAAGATGAATTGATTCCACAAAGAATTATCATAGGTTATAGGATGGTAATTGATTTCCGCAAACTAAATAAAGCTACTAAGAAAGATCATTACCCCTTACCTTTTATTGATCAAATGCTAGAAAGATTATGCAAACATACACACTATTGCTTTCTAGATGGTTATTCTGGTTTCTCTCAAATACCTGTGTCGGCTAGAGATCAATCAAAGACTACTTTTACATGCCCTTTTGGTACTTTTTCTTATAGATGTATGCCTTTTGGTTTATGTAATGCACCTGCTACCTTTCAAAGATGCATGATGGCTATATTCTCTAACTTTTGTGAAAAGATTTGTGAGGTTTTCATGGACGACTTTTCCGTCTATGGTTCCTCTTTTGATGATTGCTTGAGCAATCTTGATCGAGTTTTGCAGAGATGTGAAGAAACTAATCTTGTCTTGAATTGGAAAAAGTGCCACTTTATGGTTAATGAAGGTATTGCCTTGGGGCATAAAGTTTCTAAAAAAAGGTATTGAAGTTGATAAAGCCAAGGTTGATGCTATTGAAAAGATGCCATGTCCCAAGGACATCAAAGGTATAAGAAGTTTCCTTGGTCACGCCGGATTTTACAGGAGGTTCATTAATGACTTCTCAAAAATTTCTCGGCCTCTGACTAATTTATTGCAAAAAGATATACCATTTGTCTTTGATGATGATTGTGTAGAAGCATTTGAAATACTTAACAAAGCATTAGTCACCACACCTGTTGTTCAGCCACCTGATTGGAACCTACCCTTTGAAATTATGTGTGATGCTAGTGATTATGCTATAGGTGCTATTCTAGGGCAAAGAGTTGATAAGAAATTAAATGTTATTCATTATGCTAGTAAGACTCTAGACAATGCTCAAAGAAATTATGCTACTACTGAAAAAGAGCTTTTAGCAGTTGTATTTGCTTGTGATAAGTTCAGATCTTATATTGTTGATTCTAAAGTAACTATTCAAACTGATCATGCTGCTATTAAATATCTTATGGAAAAGAAAGATGCTAAACCTAGACTTATTAGATGGGTTCTCTTGCTACAAGAATTTGATTTGCATATTGTTGATAGAAAGGGAGCTGAGAACCCTGTTGCAGACAACTTGTCTAGGTTAGAAAATATTCTTGATGACCCACTACCTATTAATGATAGCTTTCCTGATGAACAATTAAATGTTATAAGTACTTCTCGTAGTACTCCATGGTATGCTGATTATGCGAATTATATTGTTGCTAAGTTTATACCATCTAGCTTCACATACCAGCAAAAGAAAAAGTTTTTCTATGATTTAAGACATTACTTTTGGGATGACCCACATCTTTATAAAGAAGGAGTAGATGGTGTTATTAGACGTTGTGTACCTGAACATGAATAGGAACAGATCCTACGCAAGTGTCATTCCGAGTCTTATGGAGGACACCACGCTGGAGATAGAACTGCACATAAGGTATTGCAATCTGGTTTTTATTGGCCTACTCTCTTCAAGGATGCCTGTAAGTTTGTCTTGTCTTGTGATGAATGTCAAAGAATTGGTAATATTAGTAGACGTCAAGAAATGCCTATGAATTATTCACTTGTTATTGAACCGTTTGATGTTTGGGGCTTTGATTATATGGGACCTTTTCCTGCCTCTAATGGATACACACATATTTTAGTTGTTGTTGATTATGTTACTAAGTGGGTAGAAGCTATTCCAACTAGTAGTGTTGATCATAACACTTCTATTAAAATGCTTAAATAAGTTATTTTTCTGAGGTTTGGAGTCCCTAGATACTTAATGACTGATGGTGGTTCACACTTTATTCATGGTGCATTCCATAAAATGCTTGCTAAATATGATGTTAATCATAGAATTGCATCTCCTTATCACCCTCAGTCTAGTGGTCAAGTAGAGTTGAGCAATAGAGAGCTCAAATTAATTTTGCAAAAGACTGTTAATAGGTCTAGAAAGAATTGGTCCAAGAAACTTGATGATGCATTATGGGCTTATAGAATTGCATACAAAATCCTATGGGTATGTCTCCGTATAAAATGGTTTATGGAAAAGCATGTCACTTACCTCTCGAACTAGAGCATAAGGCGTATTGGGCTATTAAAGAGCTCAACTATGATTTTAAACTTGCCAGTGAGAAGAGGTTATTTTATATTAGCTCACTTGATGAATGGAGAACCCAATCTTATGAAAATGCCAAGTTGTTTAAAGGAAAAGTTAAAAGATGGCATGAAAAAAGGATACAAAAGCGTGAGTTTAATGTAGGTGATTATGTATTGCTATACAACTCTCGTTTAAGATTTTTTGCAGGAAAACTTCTCTCTAAATGGAAAGGCCCCTATGTTATCGAAGAGGTCTATCGTTCCGGTGCCATAAAGATCAACAACTTCGAGGGCACAAATCCTAAAGTGGTAAACGGTCAAAGAATCAAACATTATATCTGAGGTAATCCCATAAATGTCGAAACCAATATTATTGAAACCGTAACCCCGGAGGAATACATAAGGGACACTTTCCAGAACGTTTCAGACTCCAAAAAGGAATAGGTATGTGGTACGGTAAGTAAACCGACTCCAAAACAATTTTTAAGGCAATATTTCTCCGTTTTGGAATATTTTGAAAAATAGAAAAATAAGTAGCAGTCCGGGAAGGACACGAGGGCCCCACGAGGGTGGTGGGCATGCCCTACCTCCCTGGGCGCGCCCCCCTACCTCGTGAGCACCTCGTGTGCCTTCCAGACTCTGTTTTCTTGCATGTTACATATTTTGGTCGGTAAAAATTCATTATATATTCTCCCGAAGGTTTTGACTCCCGTATCATGCAAACCTCCTTTGTTCTTGTTTCGAGCTGTTTTTCTGACAGATCTAGATTATCATGACGTCCCCAAGTGCTTCCAAGGACAAGTTCTTTGAGAAGGTCATCAACCCTTACCTCGCGGAGGTGCTTCGACACCCTCAAACCATTGAGATGCGTGATGGGTTGTTGCACATCCGCGATGTTGAGGGACGAAAGGGAATCGGAAGCGTGGAGACGAGGCTCGAAGCAATGGAGCAACAAGTTTTCAAGTGCTAGGGGATGGTGGAGCGTGGAATCAACGCTAGCCACACGATGCTCGCGGAGTTCACCAACAACTACAAGCCGGATGCCAAGAACACCGAGGAGGCCATCTTCAAGCTATATGAGTAGATCAAGCACCTCCAAGCCCAAATCTATGACCTGAAAAACCAAAATTGTGAGTATGAATATAGATTCAAAAGAATGAGTTTGGCTGCAGATTCGAGGATTTCGGAGACTCGATCATCCTTCTATGATGGTGAACCTATGCCTTGGAAGATGGATGACAAGCCCGCATCATCAACAACACCTCCATCTTCTCCACCAACCAAGGAGATATAATCACATGGGTATGGGCACTCCCCTTGGCAACTGCCAAGCTTGGGGGAGTGCCCCGGTATCGTATCACCATCACTTCTATCTTTACCGTTTTTCTTAGTTCGATCCTTTTGGTAATATCTTGATCTAGTAGAATAAAGTTTATGGCATGATCTAGTTTTGAGTTTTGCTTTATGATCTCTCTATGTAATCGAGTCAAGGGCTTGATTATTTTGCCATGATCTTGGGTGAATAAAAGAAAAGAGAAAAAGAATAAAAAGAAACAAAAAGTTCATATTGATCTTATTGAGAGTAATGACTTCACATAGAAAGAGTATGATGATTAAAAGTTGTTGGGAGTTGGCAAACATAGCTTTGGTCATTGTTGCAATTAATAGGAAGTAATAAGGAAAGAGAGGTTTTCACATATAGATATATTATCATTGACATCTTTTATGATTGGGAGCACTCATTAAAATATGACATGCTAAAGAGTTGATGTTGGACAAGGAAGACAACGTAATGAGTTATGTCTTTCTTATATCTGAGATAAAGTATGTTGTCATGGATCCTCTAACTTGTTGAGCTTGCCTTTCCCCCTCATGCTAACCAAATTCTCAGCACCAAGTAGAAGTGCTACTTGTGCTTCCAAATACCCTTAAACCAGTTTTGCCATGAGAGTCCACCATATCTACCTATGGATTGAGTAAGATCCTTCAAGTAAGTTGTCATCGGTGCAAAGCAATAAAAATTGCTCTAAATATGTATAATTGATTGGTGTGGGAGAAATAAGCTTTATACGATCTTGTGATGTGGAAGTAATAAAAGCGATGGACTGCATAATAAAGGTTCATATCACAAGGGGCAATATAAAGTGACATTCTTTCACATTGAGATTTTATACATCCAACCATAAAAGTGCATGGAAACCTCTGCTTCCCTCTGCGAAGGGCCTATCCTTTATTATTATCTTCTACCTTATGCAAGAGTCATGGTGATCTTCACCTTTTCTTTTTCATTTTATCCTTTGGCAAGCTCAGCATGTTGGAAAGAACATGATATATATATATATATATATATCTAATTGGATGTAGGGGAGCATGAACCATTATTGTTGACATTACCCTTGAGGTAAAAGGTTGTGGGGCAAAACTATAAGCCCCTATCTTTCTCTGTGTCCGATTAAAACTCCGTAACCACAAGTATCGCGTGAGTGTTAGCAATTATGGAGGACTAAATGATAGTTGAGTATGTGGACTTGCTTTTTAGATCTGACATAGACTCCTTCGGATGTTATGATAAATTGCAATTGCTTCAATGACTGAGATTATAGTTTGTCGGAGCCCAATAAGGTTTATGATTTATACTTTTGCATTGTGAATAGATCATCACTTGAACATAAGTAATCATCTGACAAAATCTATATATGTTGCTGTTATGAGAATAATCATGATGCCTTCATGTCCGTATTTTATTTTTTATCGACGCCTCTACCTCTAAACATGAGGACATATGTATTGTTATCGGCTTTTTGCTTGAGGACAAGCGAGGTGTAAGCTTGGGGGAGTTGATACATCCATTTTGCATCATGCTTTTATATCGATATTTATTGAATTATGGACTATTATTTCACTTTATGTAACAATACTTATGGCTATTCTCTCTTATTTTACAAGGTTTACATAAGGAGGGAGAATGCCGGCAGCTGGAATTCTGGGCTGGAAAAGGAGCAAATATTAGAGACCTATTCTGCGCAACTCCAAAAGTCCTGAAACTCCATGGAACATCTTAAAACAAATAAAGAAAAATCCTTGCCAAAGATGAAGGCCAGGGGGCCCACACCCTGCTCACGAGGGTGGCCCCCCCTAGGGCGCGCCCCCTACCTCGTGGGCCCCCTGGTGGCTCTCCGACATCCATCTTCTCCTATATGAAGTCTTTCGATGAGAAAAAAATAAGAAGGAACTTTTTGGGACGAGACTCCGCCGCCACGAGGCAGAACCTTGGCAGATCCAATCTAGAGCTCCGGCAGAGCTGTTCTGTCGGGGATACTTCCCTCCGGGAGGAGGAAATCATCACCATCGTCATCACCAACGCTCCTCTCATCGGGAGAGGGAAATCTCCATCAACATCTTCACCAGCACCATCTCATCTCCAAACCCTAGTTCATCTCTTGTATCCAATTCTTGTCTCAAAGTCCGGGATTGGTGCTAGTAGGTTGCTAGTAGTGTTGATTACTCCTTGTAGTTGATGCTAATTGGTTTATTTGGTGGAAGATCATATGTTCAGATCCTATATGCATATTATTACCCCTCTGATTATGAACATGAATATGCTTTGTGAGTAATTATGTTCGTTCCTGAGGACAAGGGAGAAGTCTTGCTATTAGTAGTCATGTGAATTTGGTATTTGTTTAATATTTTGATAATATGTATGTTGTCTAGCCTCTAGTGGTGTTATGTGAACGTCGACTACATAACACTTCACCATTATTTGGGCCTAGAGGAAGGCATTGGGAAGTAATAAGTATATCATGGGTAGCTAGAGTGACAGAAGCTTAAACCCTAGTTTATGTGTTGCTTCGTAAGGGGCTGATTTGGATCCACATGTTTCATGCTATGGTTAGGTTTACCTTAATACTTTTGTTGTAGTTGCGGATGCTTGCAATAGAGGTTAATCATAAGTGGGATGCTTGTTCAAGTAAGAACAGCACCCAAGCACCGGTCCACCCACATATCAGATTATCAAAGTATCGAACGCGAATCATATGAACGTGATGAAAACTAGCTTGACGATATTCCCATGTGTCCTCGGGAGCGCTTTTCCTATTATAAGAGTTTGTTCCGGCTTGTCCTTTGCTAGAAAAGGATTGGGCCACCTTGCTGCACTTTACTTACTTTTGTTACTTGTTGCTCGTTACAATTTATCCTATCACAAAACTATCTGTTACCACTTATTTCAGTACTTGCAGAGAATACCTTGCTGAAAACCGCTTATCATTTCCTTCTGCTCCTCGTTGGGTTCGACACTCTTACTTATCGAAAGGACTACGATAGATCCCCTATACTTGTGGGTCATCACTGCACAGCAGAGCGGCAGCGATAGGAGCAGCAGTTGCGGGCGGGGCAGGGCCCTGGCGCGCGGCCGCAGCCAGGGGTGTCATGGGGTGGTCGGGCGCGGCTGGGCACGCGAGGACAGGCGCGGGGCGCACGGGACTCGGCAGGGGCAGGCATAAGCGTGCCGGTGGGCTCGGAGCTCCGGCCATGTCGGCCTCAACAGGAGCAGGCGGCCACAACGACAGATCTAGCTGGAAAATGAGGGGGAGGGGAGAGGAGCTCACCACGGGTCGGATGGCGATCTTGGGGAGGACGGAGAGGTCGTGGTGGTGTAGATCGACGACGACGATGGCGAAGCAGTGGCGGCCAAGGTGGGGGAAGCGACGATGGTGATGGCTACGCGGTGCCCCGGCTTGATGCGGCGTCCGGAACAGATGCAGTCAAGCGCGGTGAAGCCCCTGGATAACCTCCCGCGCAACAGCGATGACGGTGGCCATGGTAAGGACGACGACGAGCACAGTCACCGCAATGAGCCCACGAGCTCGAATTGAGCCGGTGAAGAGAGGGGCGAAGGGGGGTCGAGGAGGGACTGATCAAGCATGGGTTAGGGTTTCGGGGGGCATCATTATAGGCCAAGGGGGAGCATGGATGGCTGCCCCGTGGCCATCGGCGCCGTGGACGCACCCCCTCTGTCAACGAGGCCACTGTGAACAAAGGAAGGAGCTGGGGAGGTGGGTTGGGCCTAATTCACTAATGCATTAGGACCCAGTACCAATAGTCCTTCTCTGTTATTCTTTTTTTATCTGTTTTTTCAATTTTGCTACTAGTCTCAATTTAGTTTGTCCACTAAATGAACTTTGCTATATATGCTACTTGGCACATAAATGCTATGCAATAATCTTAAGACCACACACAAGGTTTTAACATCATTCAGAAATGTATAGATATTTTTTTATTTTAAAGAGGCCAAAAATAATTGTTATTGGCCCATTATTAGTTTCCTAGGAATTTATCTGTGAGGCAAATGATGTTGGTTTCTACATGAATATTCCTTAGTGAATATTTGCAACCTATCGAACATTTTTATTTTACCGTTAGAAGAATTAATAATTTCACTTGCAATTTATATTCGAATTTGACTTTGATTTTCACAAAGTGGAAAATTAGCTTGATAAATCATGATGACATGGCACATTAGCGTGAGGTTACTGTAGCTTGATTATCGGGGAGTTACAATAAAGTTCCGTTGCATTTAGACTCTGTTCGGTATTGATTTCGTGCGATGTAAAAAACATGCAGAAAACAACAAGTGGCACTTTGCACTATGTCAATAGGTCAGTACCAAAAAATGATATAAAATGATTGTAAAACATCCAAGATTGATAATATAACAACATGGAACAATAAAGAATTATAGATACGCTGGAGACGTATCACCCTGCAGGGGTGCACCAACTTACCCAACACGCTTGATTAACTCTGGTCGGACACACCTTCGGGTAAGGTCCGGTGTCGGTTGATTGACACATCGTAGTCCTACATAGGCTCTCCAAAGAGGTCAACACGTCGGTCTACATCCTAAGTGCAAAGGGGTCATGAGCCAATCGCCCTAAGCACTCCTGCACATTCTGGGGACGGTCGGGATCAGTCCTAGCTACCTCTTTATACAAATCAGGTGCTTACGCGGACCACCCGGGCGCGTGCCGCTCAACTGTGATGTTTGTAGAGCTTTCGGAAGGATCCTACGACGCCGAGTGCCCATACTTATTCCTGCGTGGGGGTTAGTGCGAAAAGGCCAGAGGCCTACCCAGTTCACATATCCAACCCTGTTAGTGTCTTGGGAGCGTGATACATCCATTTTGCATCATGCTTTTATATCGATATTTATTGCATTATGGGATGTTATTACACATTATGTCACAATACTTATGCCTATTCTCTCCTATTTTACAAGGTTTACATGGAGAGGAGGAATGCCAGCAGCTGGAATTCTGGGCTGGAAGAGGAGCAAATATTAGAGACATATTCCGCACATCTCCAAAAGTCCTGAAACTCCACGGGGATTATTTTCAGAATATATAAAAAAAATATTGGGTGAAAGAAGTAACAGAGGGGGCCCATCCACCGTCCACGAGGGTGGGGGCGCGCCCCCTGCCTCTTGGGCCCCCTGGTGGCCCTCCGATGCCCATCTTTGGCTATATGGAGTCTTTCGTCGAGGAAAAAATCATAAGCTAGCTCATGGGACGAAACTCCACCGCCACGAGGCGGAACCAATCTAGGGCTCCGGTGGAGCTGTTCTGCCGGGGAAACTTCCCTTCAGGAGGAGGAAATCATCATCATCGTCACCAACGATCCTCTCATCGGGAGGGGGTCAATATCCATGAACATCTTCACCAGCACCATCTCATCTCAAACCCTAGTTCATCTCTTGTATCCAATATTTGTATCCAAACCTCAGATTGGTACATGTGGGTTGCTAGTAGTGTTGATTACTCCTTGTAGTTGATGCTAGTTGGTTTACTTGGTGAAAGATCATATGTTCAGATCCATTATGCATATTAATACCTCTCTGATTATGAACATGAATATGCTTTGTGAGTAGTTATGTTTGTTCCTGAGGACATGGGAGAAGTCTTGCTATAAGTAGTCATGTGAATTTGGTATTCGTTTGGTATTTTGATGAGATGTATGTTGTCTTTCCTCTAGTGGTGTCATGTGAACATCAACTACATGACACTTCACCATTGTTTGGGCCTAGAGGAAGGCATTGGGAAGTAATAAGTAGATGATGGGTTGCTAGAGTGATAGAAGCTTAAATCCTAGTTTATGAGTTGCTTCGTAACGGCTGATTTGGATCCATATGTTTCATGTTATGGTTAGGTTTACCTTAATACTTTTGTTGTAGTTGCGGATGCTTGCAATAGGGTTTAATCATAAGTGGGATGCTTGTCCAAGTAAGGGAAGTACCCAATCACCGGTCCACCCACATATCAAATTATCAAAGTACCGAATGCGAATCATATGAGCGTGATGAAAACTAGCTTGACGATACTTCTCATGTGTCCTCGGGAGCGCTTTCCTTTATATAAGAGTTTGTCCAGGCTTTTCCTTTGCTACAAAAAGGATTGGGCCATCTTGCTGCACCTTATTTACTTTTATTACTTGTTACCCGTTACCAATTACCTTATCACAAAACTATCTGTTACCAATAATTTCAGTGCTTGCAGAGAATACCTTGCTGGAAACCGCTTATCATTTCCTTCTGCTCCTCCTTGGGTTCGACACTCTTACTTATCAAAAAGGCTACGGTAGATCCCCTATACTTGTGGGTCATCAAGACTCTTTTCTGGCGCCATTGCCGGGGAGTGAAGCGCCTTTGGTAGGTGGAATTTGGTAAGGAAAAGTTTATATAGTGTGCTAAAATTTACTATCACTTGTTACTATGGAACATAATCCTTTGAGGGGCTTGTTCGGGGTATCTTCACCCCGACCATTAGAGCAAAGAGTTGCTCCTCAACCTACTGAACCTACTAAAAATGTTTACTTTGAAATTCCTGCGGGTATGATAGAGAAACCGCTAGCTAATCCTTTTACAGGTGATGGAACATTACATCCCGATTTGCACCTAATCTATGTGGATGAAGTTTGTGGATTATTTAAGCTTGCAGGTATGCCCGAGGATGTTATCAAGAAGAAGGTCTTCCCTTTATATTTGAAGGTAGATGCATTGACATGGTTGAGGCTATGTGATCATATTGGATCATGGAACTACCAACGATTGGAATTGGAATTTCATCAGAAGTTTTATCCTATGCATCTAGTTCATCGTGATCGTAATTATATATATAATTTTTGACCTCGCGAAGGAGAAAGCATTGCTCAATCTTGGGGGAGGCTTAAGTCAATGTTATATTCATGGCCCAATCATGAGCTCTCAAAAGAAATGATTATTCAAAAAGATTATGCTCGGCTTTCTCTCAGTAAACGCTCCATGCTCGGTACTTCTTGTACTGGAACTTTTATGATGAAGACTATTGAATTCAAATGGGATTTATTGGAAAGAATTAAACGCAACTCTAAAGATTGGGACCTCGGCGAAGTTAAGGAGTCAGGTATAACACCTAAGTTTGATTGTGTTAAATCGTTTATGGATACCGATGCTTTCCGTGAATTTAGCACTAAATATGGACTTGACTCTGAGATAGTAGCTTCTTTATGTGAATCCTTTGCTACTCATGTTGATCTCCCTAAGGAGAAGTGGTTTAAATATAATCCCCTCATTTAAGTAAAAGTAGTTGCACCTATTAAAGTTGAAGAAAAGACTATCACTTATAATGATCCTGTTGTTCCTACTGCTTATATTGAGAAACCACCTTTCCCTATTAGAATAAAGGATCATGCTAAAGCTTCAACTGTGGTTCGTAAGAGTAATACTAGAACACCTACTCCCTCTGAGCAAATTAAAGTTGAACCTAGCGTTGCTATGGTTAAAGATCTCTTGGCCGATAATATTGATGGGCATGTTATTTACTTCTGTGATGAATCTGCTAGAATTGCTAGACCTAATACTAAAAATAAACATAGACCTATTGTAGACATGCCTATTATTTCTGTTAAAATAGGAGATCATTGCTATCATGGCTTATGTGATATGGGTGCTAGTGCAAGTGCAATACCTCATTCCTTATATAAAGAAATTATGCATGATATTGCACCTGTTGAGATATAAGAAATTGATGTTACAATTAAGCTTGCCAATAGAGATACTATTTCACCAGTTGGGATTGTTAGAGATGTTGAAGTCTTGTGTGGGAAAGTTAAATATCCTGCTGATTTTCTTGTTCTTGGTTCCCCACAAGATGACTTTTGTCCCATTATATTTGGTAGACCCTTCTTGAATACTGTTAATGCTAAGATAGACTGCAATAAGGATATTGTTTCTATTGGTTTAGGGGATATGTCTCATGAGTTTAATTTTGCTAAATTTCGTAGACAACCCCATGATAAAGAATTGCCTAGTAAAGATGAAATTATTGGTCTTGCTTCTATTACCGTGCCTCCTAGTGATCCTTTAGAACAATATTTGCTAGACCATGAAAATGATACGTTTATGAATGAAAGAAGGGAAATAGATGAAGTATTCTTTAAACAGGGACCTATTTTGAAACACAACTTGCCTGTTGAAATCCTAGGGGATCCTCCTCCACCCAAGGGTGATCCCGTGTTTGAGCTTAAACCTTTACCTGATACTCTTAAATATGCTTATCTTGATGAGAAAGAGATATATCCTATTATTATTAGTTATAACCTTTCAGAGCATGAAGAAAAGAAATTATTGAAAACTCTGAAGAAGCATCGTGCTGCTATTGGATATACTCTTGATGATCTTAAGGGCATTAGTCCCACTCTATGCCAGCACAAAATAAAATTGGAGAAATACGCTAAACCAGTTGTTGATCACCAACGACGGTTAAATCCTAAGATGAAAGAAGTGGTAAGAAAAGAAATACTAAAGCTTCTAGAGGCAGGTATAATTTATCCCATTGCTGATAGTCAATGGGTAAGTCCTGTCCATTTTGTCCCTAAGAAGGAAGGTATTACTGTTGTTCCTAATGATAAAGATGAATTGATTCCACAAAGAATGGTTACAGGTTATAGAATGGTAATTGATTTCCACAAATTAAATAAAGTTACTAAAAAGGATCATTACCCTTTACCTTTTATTGATCAAATGCTAGAAATATTGTCCAGGCATACACATTTTTGCTTTCTGGATGGTTATTCTGGTTTCTCTCAAATACCTATGTCAAAAGGGGATCAAGAAAAGACAACTTTTACTTGCCCTTTCGGTACCTTTGCTTATAGACGTATGCCTTTTGGTTTATGTAATGCAACTGCTACCTTTCAAAGATGTATGAATGCTATATTCTCTGACTTTTGTGAAAAGATTGTTGAGGTTTTCATGGATGATTTCTCCGTTTACGGAACTTCTTTTGATGATTGCTTAAGCAACCTTGATCGAGTTTTGCAGAGATGTGAATAAACTAATCTTGTCTTGAATTGGGAGAAATGCCACTTTATGGTCAATGAAGGTATCGCCTTGGGGCATAAAATTTCTGAAAGAGGTATTGAAGTTGATAAAGCTAAAGTTGATGCTATTGAAAAGATGCCATGTCCTAAAGATATTAAAGGTATAAGAAGTTTCCTTGGTCATGCCGGTTTTTATAGGAGGTTCATTAAGGACTTTTCTAAAAATTTCTCGGCCTCTAACTAACCTCTTACAAAAAGATGTCCCTTTTGTCTTTGATGATGATTGTGTAGAAGCATTTGAAATACTTAAGAAAGCTTTGGTTTCTGCACCTATTGTTAAACCTCCTGATTGGAATTTACAATTTGAAATTATGTGTGATGCTAGTGATTATGCTGTAGGGGTTGTTCTAGGACAAAGAGTTGATAAGAAATTAAATGTTATCCAATATGCTAGTAAAACTCTAGACGGTGCTCAAAAAAATTATGCTACTACTGAAAAAGAACTTTTAGCAGTTGTGTTTGCTTGTGATAAGTTCAGACCTTATATCGTTGATTCTAAAGTAACTGTTCACACTGATCATGCTGCTATTAAATATCTTATGGAAAAGAAATATGCTAAACCTAGACTTATTAGATGGGTTCTCTTGCTACAAGAATTTGATTTGCATATTATTGATAGAATGGGAGCTGAGAACCCCGTTGCAGACAACTTGTCTAGGTTAGAGAATGTTCTTGATGACCCACTACCTATTGATGATAGCTTTCCTGATGAACAATTAGTTGTCATAAATGCTTCTCGTATTGCTCCATGGTATGCTGATTATGCTAATTATATTGTTGCTAAGTTTATACCACCTAGTTTCACTTACCAGGAAAAGAAAAAGTTCTTCTATGATTTAAGACATTACTTCTGGGATGACCCACATCTCTATAAACAAGGAGTAGATGGTGTTATTAGACGTTGTGTACCTGAGCATGAACAGGAACAGATCCTACGCAAGTGCCACTTCGAGGCTTATGGAGGACACCATGCTGGAGACAGAACTGCACACAAGGTATTGCAATCCGGTTTTTATTGGCCTACTCTCTTCAAGGATGCCCGTAAGTTTGTCTTATCTTGTGATGAATGTCAAAGAATTAGTAATATTAGTAGACGCCAAGAAATGCCTATGAATTATTCACTTGTAATTGAACCATTTGATGTTTGGGGCTTTGATTATATGGGGTCATTTCCTTCCTCTAATGGGTATACACATATTTTAGTTGCTGTTGATTACATTACTAAGTGGGTAGAAGCTATTCCAACTAGTAGCTCCGATCATAGCACCTCTATTAAGATGCTTAAAGAAGTTAATTTTCTATGGTTTGGAGTCTCTGGATACCTAATGACTGATGGTGGTTCACATTTTATTCATGGTGCTTTCCGTAAAATGCTTGCTAAGTATGATGTTAATCATAGGATTGCATCTCCGTATCACCCACAGTCTAGTGGTCAAGTAGAACTGAGCAATAGAGAGCTCAAATTAATTTTGCAAAATACTGTTAATAGATCTAGAAAGAATTGGTCCAAGAAACTTGATGATGCATTATGGGCATATAGGACTGCATACAAAAATCCTATGGGTATGTCTCCATATAAAATGGTTTATGGAAAAGCATGTCACTTAGCTCTTGAACTAGAACATAAGGCATATTGGGCAATTAAAGAGATCAATTATGATTTCAAACTTGCCGGTGAGAAGAGGCTTTTCGACATTAGCTCACTTGATGTATGGAGAACCCAGGCCTATGAGAATGCCAAACTGTTTAAAGAAAAAGTTAAAAGATGGTATGATAAAAGGATACATAAACGTGAGTTTAATGTAGGTGATTATGTATTGCTATACAACTCTCGTTTAATATTTTTTGCAGGCAAACTCCTCTTTAAATGGGAAGGTCCTTACGTCATCGAGGAGGTCTATTGTTCCGGTGCCATAAAAATCAACAACTTCGAAGGCACAAATCCGAGGGTGGTGAACGGTCAAAGAATCAAACATTATATCTCAGGTAATCCTATAAATGTTGAAACTAATGTTATTGAAACCATAACCCCGGAGGAATACATAAGGGACACTTTCCAGAATGTTTCGGACTCCGAAAAGGAATAGGTATGAGGTACGGTAAGTAACCCGACTCCAAAATAGTTCTAACAGCAATTTTTCTCTATTTTGGAATATTTAAAAAATAGGAAAATAAGAAGTAGTCCGGGAAGGACACGAGGCCTCCACGAGGGTGGAGGGCGCGCCCTACACCCTGGGCGCGCCCCTGCCTCGTGGGCACCTCGTGTGCTCTCCGGACTCCGTTTTCTTGCACGATACTTCTTTTGGTCGGTAAAAATTCATTACGTAATCTCCCGAAGGTTTTGACCACCGTACCACGCAAACATACTATGTTTTGTTTCAAGCTATTTCTGCTGCAGATTTAGAGCAAGATGTCTTCTCAAGAGTCAGTCAGGGAGAGTCAGGTGTCTCATCCGACACCGGGGCCAAGAGAAAACAACAATGTTGACCACTTTGGGCCATCATGAAGGAAATATGCCCTAGAGGCAATAATAAAGTAATTATTTATTTCCTTATTTCATGATAAATGTTTATTATTCATGCTAGAATTGTATTAACCGGAAACATAATACATGTGTGAATACATAGACAAACAGAGTGTCACTAGTATGCCTCTACTTGACTAGCTCGTTGAATCAAAGATGGTTAAGTTTCCTAGCCATAGACATGAGTTGTCATTTGATTAACGGGGTCACATCATTAGAGAATGATGTGATTGACTTGACCCATTCCGTTAGCATAGCACTTGATCGTTTAGTTTGTTGCTATTGCTTTCTTCATGACTTATACATGTTCCTATGACTATGAGATTATGCAACTCCCGTTTACCGGAGGAACACTTTGTGTGCTACCAAATGTCACAACGTAACTGGGTGATTATAAAGGTGCTCTACAGGTGTCTCTGAAGGTACTTGTTGGTTGGCGTATTTCGAGAGTAGGATTTGTCACTCCGATTGTCGGAGAGGTATCTCTGGGCCCTCTCGGTAATGCACATCACCTAAGCCTTGCAAGCATTGCAACTAATGAGTTAGTTGCGAGATGATGTATTACGGAACGAGTAAAGAGACTTGCCGGTAACGAGATTGAACTAGGTATTGAGATGCCGACGATCGAATCTCGGGCAAGTAACATACCGATGACAAAGGGAACAACGTATGTTGTTATGCGGTCTGACCAATAAAGATCTTTGTAGAATATGTAGGAGCCAATATGAGCATCCAGGTTCCGCTATTGGTTATTGACCGGAGACATGTCTCGGTCATGTCTACATAGTTCTCGAACCCATAGGGTCCGCACGCTTAACGCTACGATGATAGTTATATTATGAGTTTATATGTTTTGATGTACCAAAGGAGTTCGGAGTCCCGGATGAGATCGGGGACATGACGAGGAGTCTCGAAATGGTCGAGACGTAAAGATCGATATATTGGACGACTGTATTCGGACTTTGGAAAAGTTCCGAGTGATTCGGGTATTTTTCGGAGTACCGAAGAGTTACGGGAATTCGCCGGGGAGTATATGGGCCTTATTGGGCCATACAGGAATAGAGGAGATAGGCCAAAAGGAAGGAGGCCTGCGCCCCCCTCTGGTCCTAATTGGACAAGGGGTGCAGCCCCCTTTTCCTTCTCCCTCTCCTCCTCTTTCCTTCACTCCTACTCCAACAAGGAATGGAGGAGTCCTACTCCCAATGGGAGTAAGACTCCCCCCTTGGCGTGCCCTCCTCCTAGGCTGGCCGCCTCCCCCCTTGCTCCTTTATATACAGGGGCAGGGGGCACCTCTAGACACACAAGTTGATCAAGTTGATCATCTCTTAGCCGTGTGCGGTGCCCCCCTCCACCATAGTCCACGTCGATAATACTGTAGCGGTGCTTAGGTGAAGCCCTGCGTTGGTAGAACATCAACATCGTCACCATGCTATCGTGCTGACGAAACTCTCCCTCAACACTCGGCTGGATGTGAGTTAGAGGGACGTTATCGGGCTGAACGTGTGCTGAACTCGGAGGTGTCGTGCGTTCGGTACTTGATCGGTCGGATCGTGAAGACGTACGACTACATCAACCATGTTGTGCTAACGCTTCCGCTTTCGGTCTACAAGGGTACGTGTACAACACTCTCCCCTCGCGTTGTTATGCATCACCATGATCTTGCATGTGCGTAGGAATTTTTTTGAAATTACTACATTCCCCAACAGTGGTATCAGAGCCAGGTTTTATGCGTTGATGTAATATGCACGAGTAGAACACAAGTGAGTTGTGGGCGATATAAGTCATACTGCTTACTAGCATGTCACACTTTGGTTCGGCGGTATTGTTGGATGAAGCGGCCCGGACCGACATTACGCGTACGCTTACGCGAGACTGGTTTTACCGTCGTGCTATGCACACAGGTGACTAGCGGGTGTCAGTTTCTCCAACTTTAGTTGAACCGAGTGTGATTACGCCCGGTCCTTGCGAAGGTTAAAACAGCACCAACTTGACAAACTATCGTTGTGGTTTTGATGCGTAGGTAAGAACGGTTCTTGCTAAGCCCGTAGCAGCCATGTAAAACTTGCAACAACAAAGTAGAGGACGTCTAACTTGTTTTTGCAGGGCATGTTGTGATGTGATATGGTCAAGACGTGATGAGATATAAGTTGTTGTATAAGATGATCATGTTTTGTTGAAGTTATCGGCAACTGGCAGAAGCCTTATGGTTGTCTCTTTATTGCATAAGATGCAAGCGCCAAATAATTGCTTTACTTTATCGCTATGCGATAGCAATAGTTGCAAGAGCAATAGTTGGCGAGACGACCATGTGACGACACATTGATATAGATCAAGATGATGGAGATCATGGTGTCATGCCGGTGACGATGGAAATCATGACGATGCTTTGGAGATGGAGATCAAAGGCACAACATGATGATGGCCATATCATGTCACATATTTTGATTGCATGTGATGTTTATCTTTTATGCATCTTATTTTGCTTAGTTCGACGGTAGTGTCGGGTGGTTGGTGCGACATATGCCAATGGATGGCTTATCATTGTGGGAGCCAATAAAACATCGCCGGTGCCTGGAAACGGGATAAGGCGAAGACATGCACGCCGGCGAATCTTACCCAGCTTCAGGGCTCTCCGTGGAGATAACACCCCTAATGCTGCTCTGCGGGGTCTCCGCATGATCACTATCTCGACGGGTAGCTACAGGATGCTCCTTGAGCTGTTCGATGAAAGGATGAAGGAGGGCAAGGCCAGCCCGCTCCTCTTCTCCTTGTGGTGTCTAAAACTATCCAAAGAGATCTCTCTCTGCATGGGAGCCCTGGGGGTTTATATAGGCCTACCCCCCAGGGGTACAATGGTAATCCGACTGGGCATGGGCCCTAGCCGTCTGTGTTTGTGCCCACCGGCTTCTTCACCGACTGATGGGGCCCGCCGACTGGTGGGCCCTGCCGGCTGCCGGTCCTCTGGACGATAGGCTGGTCCCACCGCTCGGGGGCTCTGTCGGGGGCTGGTTACTGTGGCCCCGCCCTTAGTGGCGAGGGCTTCGTCTTGGCAATCATGGCTACAGTGCCGCCGCTGGGCGGCTTATCACTGTAGCCTTACCTCGTCTTATCTCCTTAATGGAGCGCCTCCTTCGAGGGAGTGGACTGGCCAGCTACTGGGAATCGGCCGTACCCCAGGCCGACTGGGGGTGGCCCGGCTGCCTTCAGGTGTCTCCATGACGGATGGGACCCGCCGCCCATGGGTCGTACTGATGGCTCGTCGTGGGTGACATCATGGTCAATATGGCAACAGTGCCGCGCCGAACGGGTGATGGTCGCCCGTACGGCGTACTGTGGCCAGGCGTGCTCCGGGATTCGGGGGTGGCAGATTTCGTTGTAGCCACGCCCCGTCTCATCGCCGTTATGTGGGTGCAGATTTTGAGGGCATGATCTGGGCCGCCTGCTGAGGGGGGCGGCTTCTTGGAGTCGGCCCTCTTGTGGCCGGCTTTGTGGAGCCGGCCCTCTCGGGGCTTTCTTCTTGGAGATTTTTAGGCCTAGGACGCCTTCGCACAGCCGGCCTGAGGAGCAGTCGGCTGGAGGAAGGCGGCCCCGCGTCTTGGAAGCTTGAAGGCTCGATCGGCCTATAATTTTTCTGAAGTGCTAGGGGGAGCCGGCTAGGATACCCATGGTTATTTACTCCGTCGGGTAGCTTTATAAGATGATCTCTCACTAAATTTCAAGATAAAAAGTGTTCTCCCTGAGTATGCACCGTTGCCAAAGTTCATCGTGCCCAGACACCACGTGGTGATCGGGTGTGATAAGCTCTACGTCCATCTACAACGGGTGCAAGCCAGTTTTGCACACGCAGAATACTCAGGTTAAACTTGACGAGCCTAGCATATGCAGACATGGCCTCGGAACACTGAGACCGAAAGGTCGAGCGTGAATCATATAGTAGATATGATCAACATAGTGATGTTCACCATTGAAAACTACTCCATTTCACGTGATGATCGGTTATGGTTTAGTTGATTTGGATCACGTGATCACTTAGAAGATTAGAGGGATGTCTTTCTAAGTGGGAGTTCTTAAGTAATATGATTAATTGAACTTAAATTTATCATGAACTTAGTCCTGGTAGTATTAGCATATCTATGTTGTAGATCAATAGCTCACGTTTAGCTCCCCTGTTTTATTTTTGATATGTTCCTAGAGAAAACTGAGTTGAAAGATATTAGTAGCAATGATGCGGATTGGATCCGTAATCTGAGGTTTATCCTCATTGTTGCATAGAAGAATTATGTCCTTGATGCACCACTAGGTGACAGACCTATTGCAGGAGCAGATGCAGACGTTATGAACGTTTGGCTAGCTCAATATGATGACTACTTGATAGTTTAGTGCACCATGCTTAACAGCTTAAAATCGGGACTTCAAAGACGTTTTGAACGTCATGGACCATATGAGATGTTCCAGGAGTTGAAGTTAATATTTCAAGTAAATACCCGAGTTGAGAGATATGAAGTCTCCAACAAGTTCTATAGCTAAAAGATGGAGGAGAATAGCTCAAGCAGTGAGCACGTGCTCAGATTGTCTGGGTACTAAAATCACTTGAATCAAGTGGGAGTTAATCTTCCAGATAAAATAGTGATTGACAGAATTCTCTAGTCACCATCACCAAGTTAGTAGAACTTCGTGATGAACTATAATATGCAAGGGATAACGGAAACAATTCCCAAGCTCTTCGTGATGAAAAAATCGGCAAAGGTAGAAATCAAGAAAAACATCAAGTGTTGATGGTTGACAAGACCACTAGTTTAAAGAGAAAGGGCAAAGGGAAGAAGGGGAACTTCAAGAAGAACGGTAAACAAGTTGCTGCTCTAATGAAGAAACCCAAGTCTGGACCTAAGCCTGAGACTAAGTGCTTCTACTGCAAAGGGAATGGTCACTAGAAGCAGAACTACCCCAAGTGTTTGGCGGATAAGAAGGATGGCAAAGTGAACAAGCTATATTTGATATACATGTTATTGATGTGTACCTTACTAGTGTTTATAGTAGCCCCTGTGTATTTGATACTTGTTCGGTTGCTAAAAATTAGTAACTCGAAACAGGAGTTACAAAATGAACAGAGACTAGTTAAGGGTGAAGTGACGATGTGTGTTGGAATTGGTTCCAAGATTTATATGATCATCATCGCACACTCCCTATACTTTCGGGATTAGTGTTGAGCCTAAATAAGTGTTATTTGGTGTTTGCGTTGAGCATAAATATGATTGGATCATGTTTATAGCAATATGGTTACTCATGTAAGTTAGAGAATAATTGTTGTTCTGTTTACATGAATAAAACCTTCTATGGTCATACACCCAATGAAAAGGGTCTGTTGGATCTCGATCATGGTGATACACATTTTCATAATATAGAAGCCAAAAGATGCAAAGTTAATAATGATAGTGCAACTTATTTGTGGCACTGCCATTTAGGTCATATTGGTGTAAAGCGCATGAAGAAAATCCATGTTGATGGGCTTTTGGAATCACTTGATTATGAATCAGTTGATGCTTGCCAACCATGCCTCATGGGCAAGATGACTAAGACTCCGTTCTCCGGAATAATGGAGCGAGCAACAGATTTGTTGGAAATCATACATACTGATGTATGTGGTCCGATGAATATTGAGGCTCACGGTAGGTATCATTATTTTCTGATCTTCATAGATGATTTGAGCAGATATGAGTATATTTACTTGATGAAACACAAGTCTGAAATATTTGAAAAGTTCAAAGAATTTCAGAGTGAAGTGGAGAATCATCATAAGAAAAATAAAAGTTTCTACGATATGATCGCAGAAGTAAAATATTTGAGTTACGATTTTGGCCTTCAGTTAAAACAATGTGAAATAGTTTCACTACTCACGCCACCTGGAACACCACAGTGTAATGGTGTGTCCGAACGTCGTAACCGTGCTTTATTAGATGTGGTGCGATATATGATGTCTCTTACCGATTACCACTATCGTTTTGGGGTTATGCATTAGAGACAGCTACATTCACGTTAAATAGGGCACCATCTAAATCCGTTGAGACGACACCGTATGAACTATGGTTTGGCAAGAAACCTAAGATGTCGTTTCTTAAAGTTTGAGGTTGCAATGCTTATTTGAAAAAGTTTCAACCTGATAAGCTCAAACCCAAATCGGAGAAGTGCGTCTTCATAGGATACCCAAAAGAAAATGTTGGGTACACCTTCTATCATAGATCCGAAGGCAAGATATTCGTTGCTGAGAATGGATCCTTTCTAGAGAAGGAGTTTCTCTCGAAAGAAGTGAGTGGGAGGAAAGTAGAACTTGATGAGATAACTGTACCTGCTCCCTTATTGGAAAGTAGTTCATCAGAGAAATCTTTTCCTGTGACTACTACACCAATTAGTGAGGAAGCTAATGATGATGATCATGTAACTTCAGATCAAGTTACTGCCGAACCTGGTAGGTAAACCAGAGTGATATCTGCACCAGAGTGGTACAGTAATCCTGTTCTAGAGGTCATGTTACTTGACCATGACGAGCCTACGAACTATGAGGAAGCGATGATGAGCCCAGATTCCACGAAATGGCTTGAGGCCATGAAATCTGAGATGAGATCCATGTATGAGAACAAAGTATGGACTTTGATTGACTTGCCCATTGATCGGCGAACCATTGATATTAAATGGATCTTCAAGAGGAAGACAGACGCTGATAGTAGTGTCACTATCTACAAAGCTAGAATTGTCGCAAAAAGGTTTTAGACAAGTTCAAGGTGTTGACTACGATGAGAGTTTCTCACTCGTATCTATGCTTAAGTCTGTCAGAATCATGTTAGCAATTGCCGCATTTTATGAAATCTGGCAAGTGGATAAACAAAACTGCATTCCTTAATGGATTTATTAAAGAAGAGTTGTATATGATGCAACCAGAAGGTTTTGTCAATCCTAAAGGTACTAACAAAATATGCAAGCTCTAGCGATCCATCTATGGACTGGTGCAAGCATCTCGAAGTTGGAATATACGCTTTGATAAGTTGATCAAAGCATATAGTTTTAGACAGACTTGCGGTGAAGCCTGTATTTACAAGAAAGTGAGTGGGAGCATTACAACATTTCTATGTGAATGACATATTGTTGACCGAAGATAATGTAGAATTATTCTACAAAGCATAAAGGAATGTTTGAAAGGAGTTTTTCAAAGAAAGACCTCGGTGAAGCTGCTTACATATTGAGCATCAAGATCTATAGAGATAGATCAAGACGCTTGATAAGTTTTTCAATGAGTACATACCTTGACACGATTTTGAAGTAGTTCAAAATGGAACAGTCAAAAAGGAGTTCTTGCCTGTGTTACAAGGTGTGAAGTTGAGTAAGACTAAAAACCCGACCACGGCAGAAGATAGAGAGAGAATGAAAGTCATTCCCTATGCCTCAGCCATAGGTTCTATAAAGCATGCCGTGCTGTGTACCAGACCTATTGTATACCCTGCCCCGAGTTTGGCAAGGGAGTACAATAGTGATCTAGGAGTAGATCACTGGACATTGGTCAAAATTATCCTTAGTGGAATAAGGATATGTTTCTCGATTATGGAGGTGACAAAAGATTCGTCGTAAAGGGTTACGTCGATGCAAGTTTTGACACTGATCCAGATGACTCTAAGTCTCAATCTGGATACATATTGAAAGTGGGAGCAATTAGCTAGAGTAGCTCCATGCAGAGCATTGTTGATATAGAAACTTGCAAAATACGTACGGATCTGAATGTGGCAGACCCGTTGACTAAACTTCTCTCACAAGCAAAACATGATCACACCTTAGTACTCTTTGGGTGTTAATCACATAGCGATGAGAACTAGATTATTGGCTCTAGTAAACCCTTTGAGTGTTGGTCACATGTCGATGTGAACTATGGGTGTTAATCACATGGTGATGTGAACTATTGGTATTAAATCACATGGCGATGTGAACTAGATTATTGACTCTAGTTCAAGTGGGAGACTGAAGGAAATATGCCCTAGAGGCAATAATAAAGTAATTATTTATTTCCTTATTTCATGATAAATGTTTATTATTCATGCTAGAATTGTATTAACCGGAAACATAATACATGTGTGAATACATAGACAAACAGAGTGTCACTAGTATGCCTCTACTTGACTAGCTCGTTGAATCAAAGATGGTTAAGTTTCCTAGCCATAGACATGAGTTGTCATTTGATTAACGGGGTCACATCATTAGAGAATGATGTGATTGACTTGACCCATTCCGTTAGCATAGCACTTGATCGTTTAGTTTGTTGCTATTGCTTTCTTCATGACTTATACATGTTCCTATGACTATGAGATTATGCAACTCCCGTTTATCGGAGGAACACTTTGTGTGCTACCAAACGTCACAACGTAACTGGGTGATTATAAAGGTGCTCTACAGGTGTCTCTGAAGGTACTTGTTGGGTTGGCGTATTTCGAGATTAGGATTTGTCACTCCGATTGTCGGAGAGGTATCTCTAGGCCCTCTCGGTAATGCACATCACCTAAGCCTTGCAAGCATTGCAACTAATGAGTTAGTTGCGAGATGATGTATTATGGAACGAGTAAAGAGACTTGCCAGTAACGAGATTGGACTAGGTATTGAGATGCCGACGATCGAATCTCGGGCAAGTAACATACCGATGACAAAGGGAACAACGTATGTTGTTATGCGGTTTGACCGATAAAGATCTTCGTAGAATATGTAGGAGCCAATATGAGCATCCAGGTTCCGCTATTGGTTATTGACCGGAGACGTGTCTCAGTCATGTCTACATAGTTCTCGAACCCGTAGGGTCCGCACGCTTAACGCTACGATGACAGTTATATTATGAGTTTATATGTTTTGATGTACCGAAGGAGTTCGGAGTCCCGGATGAGATCGGGGACATGACGAGGAGTCTCGAAATGGTCGAGATGTAAAGATCGATATATTGGACGACTATATTCGGACTTCGGAAAGGTTCCGAGTGATTCGGGTATTTTTCAGAGTACCGGAGAGTTACGGGAATTCGCCGGGGAGTATATGGGCCTTATTGGGCCATACGGGAATAGAGAAGATAGGCCAAAAGGAAGGAGGCCTGCGCCCCCCCCCTCTGGTCTGGATTGGACAAGGGGTGCGGCCCCCTTTTCCTTCTCCCTCTCCTCCTCTTTCCTTCACTCCTACTCCAACAAGGAAAGGAGGAGTCCTACTCCCGGTGGGAGTAGGACTCCCCCCTTGGCGCGCCCTCCTCCTAGGTCGGCCGCCTCCCCCCTTGCTCCTTTATATACGGGGGCAGGGGGGCACCTCTAGACACACAAGTTGATCAAGTTGATCGTCTCTTAGCCGTGTGCGGCACTCCCCTCCACCATAGTCCACCTCGATAATACTGTAGCGGTGCTTAGGCAAAGCCCTGCATCGGTAGAACATCAACATCGTCACCACGCCGTCGTGATGACGAAACTCTCCCTCAACACTCGGCTGGATCGGAGTTAGAGGGACGTCATCGGGCTGAATGTGTGCTAAACTCGGAGGTGTCGTACGTTCGGTACTTGATCGGTCGGATCGTGAAGACGTATGACTACATCAACCGCGTTGTGCTAACGCTTCCTCTTTCGGTCTACGAGGGCATGTGGACAACACTCTCCCCTCTCGTTGCTATGCATCACCATGATCTTGCATGTGCGTAGGAAATTTTTTGAAATTACTACGTTCCCCAACACATCAATCGAGGAAGACATGGAGGCTGACTTGAAAAGGATAGATGCCATGGAGGAGGATGAAGAAGTTACTTCTCGTTTCCGAGCTGGATTCACGATGGGGGAACTACAGAGCTCAGCTATTTCAAACTTGGTCATCCCTTCCAATGTTAGATTTCTTTCTTATGAAAATATGAAAAAGAGTGTTACTTGTTCTCCCGCAGCTATGCAACATCCTTGGGTGAAAGGAGCTTTAGCCGTCACGGGCAAGCTCCATAACGAAATAATGGACCTCAAGCAGCAAGTCAATAAGCTCGAGGAAGAGAATCACATCCTGAGGGGCATCATCGCCAAGAATATCACATCACCACCTCCGAGGAAGGAAACATAAACACATGGGTATGGGCACTCCCCTTGGCAACTGCCAAGCTTGGGGGAGTGCCCCGTATCGTGTCACCATCACCTTTATCTTTATCGTTTTTCTTAGTTCGATCCTTTTGGTAATATCTTAATCTAGTAGAATAAAGTTTTAGTATGATCTAGTTGTGAGTTTTTCTTTATGATCCTTCTATGTAATCGAGTCCGTGAGCCATATATAATAAAGATTAGTGTTGAGTCAAGCGCTTGATTATTTTGCTATGATCTTGAGGGAATAGAATAAAAAGAAGAAATAAAGAGATCATATGGATCTTATGGAGAGTAATGACTTCACATATAAAGAGTATGATGAATAAAAGTTGTTGAGAGTTGACAAACATAGTTGGTCATCGTTGCAATTAATAGGAATTAATAAAGAAAGAGAGGTTTTCACATATAAATATACTATCTTGGACATCTTTTATGATTGTGAGCACTCATTAAAATATGACATGCTAAAGAGTTGATGCCCTCATGTCCGTATTTTATTTTATCGACACCTCTATCTCTAAACATATGAACATATTTTTCAATTTCCACTTTCGCTTGAGGACAGGCGAGGTCTAAGCTTGGGGGAGTTGATACATCCATTTTGCATCATGCTTTTATATCAATATTTATTGCATTATGGGCTGTTATTACACATTATGTCACAATACTTATGCCTATTCTCTCCTATTTTACAAGGTTTACATGAAGAGGGGGAATGCCGGCAGCTGGAATTCTGGGCTGGAAGAGGAGCAAATATTAGAGACCTATTCTGCACATCTCCAAAAGTCCTGAAACTCCACGGGAATTATTTTCAGAATATATAAAAAATATTGGGCGAAAGAAGTACCAGAGGGGGGCCACCCACCGTCCACGAGGGTGGGGGGCGCGCCCCTGCCTCGTGGGCCCCCTGGTGGCTCTCCGATGCCCATCTTTGGCTATATGGAGTCTTTCGTCGAGGAAAAAATCATAAGCTAGCTCATGGGACGAAACTCCGCCGCCACGAGGCGGAACCTTGACGGAACCAATTTAGGGCTCCGGCGGAGCTGTTCTGCCGGGGAAACTTCCCTCCGGGAGGGGGAAATCATCACCAACGATCCTCTCATCGGGAGGGGGTCAATCTCCAGCAACATCTTCACCAACACCATCTCATCTCAAACCCTAGTTCATCTCTTGTATCCAATCTTTGTATCCAAACCTCAGATTGCTACCTGTGGGTTGCTAGTAGTGTTGATTACTCCTTGTAGTTGATGCTAGTTGGTTTACTTGGTGAAAGATCATATGTTCAAATCCATTATGCATATTAATACTTGTCTGATTATGAACATGAATATGCTTTGTGAGTAGTTACGTTTGTTCCTGAGGACATGGGAGAAGTCTTGCTATAAGTAGTCATGTGAATTTGGTATTCATTCAATATTTTGATGAGATGTATGTTGTCTTTCCTCTAGTGGTGTCATGTGAACATCGACTACATGACACTTCACCATTGTTTGGGCCTAGAGGAAGACATTGGGAAGTAATAAGTAGATGATGGGTTGCTAGAGTGACAGAAGTTTAAACCCTAGTTTATGAGTTGCTTCGTAAGGGACTGATTTGGATCCATATGTTTCATGCTATGGTTAGGTTTACCTTAATACTTTTGTTGTAGTTGCCGATGCTTGCAATAGAGGTTAATCATAAGTGGGATGCTTGTCCAAGTAAGGGAAGCACCCAAGCACCGGTCCACCCACATACCAAATTATCAAAGTACCGAACGCGAACCATATGAGAGTGATGAAAACTAGCTTGACGATAATTCCCATGTGTCCTCAGGAGCGCTTTCCTTTATATAAGAGTTTGTCCATGCTTTTCCTTTGCTACAAAAAGGATTGGGCCATCTTGCTGCATATTATTTACTTTTATTACTTGTTACTCGTTACCAATTACCTTATCACAAAACTATCTGTTACCAATAATTTCAGTGCTTGCAGAGAATACCTTGCTGAAAACCGCTTATCATTTCCTTCTGCTCCTCGTTGGGTTCGACACTCTTACTTATCGAAAAGGCTACGATAGATCCCCTATACTTGTGGGTCATCAGAGCGAGCGGAGACGATCAGTGATCATGTCGCCCCATCCCGAGGACTTACGGCAAGGGTCAGACCCATCCCTCTCTAGGGTGGTCTGCCTACCCGGCCGTGCCTTGTAATTATCTCGCGGGTAGAGGACTAGGAGATGACCTCCTACTAGCAAATCAAGTTGTTGCAACAAAATCTATATCAAAGTGGACAGTCTGGAGGTATTCGAGATCATGTAGGGTGGTGGGAATTCACTTGGACCAGTAGCGGCAATTTATTAAGAATGTCCTTTCTTATCTAGCAATTTTATCTCTATACTTTTTAGTCATTGCCCTCGAGAAGCCAATATGGCGGCGGGCCTGCTAGCTAAGAACTAGGGGGTGTCTCGAACCATTGTTTGAAAATCGGAGCCCCGGGTTCCTTAGTGGATGTATTAACAAACTATGTATCTTTATTCTAACATGAAATATAAACCGCCATGATGGCATTTTCCTAACAAAAGGAGTAAGACATAGGGACAACAAAAATAGCAAGAATACAATTTCCACAATGAATATACAAAGTTCTGCCATACACATTTTTGTCCTATTCCATCTGATAACTCTTCTCCTAGTTTGGCAGTACATTTTTTTCCAAAATATTAATCATTTAAAACCTTAGCATTTTGATGCATGTTTGGTGAATACTTTAGTTTCTAGAAACCGTAGTTCTCCTTACAAAATGTAATTTTTCTCGCCCGGTTGGGGAAAAGGAAGTCAATATCCAAAACTCACATTTGGCTCCTTCCCAAAAAAAACTGTATAAAATCAAATTAATTACAAAATAATAATAATGGCTATTTTTTGTAAGAGACATGATCGAATGTTATACCACGTGTGAATTTTCATGAAGCAATGGCATTCATGGTGTTCCGGATAGAAGATAAAATCAGCACCCTAAAAAGGCCATATTTTTAGGATTTTGGAGGTAAGATTTTTCTTTTTCTCCTAGAACATCATGGATGTCATTTCTTCATGGAAATTCACATGTGAGTAGAACACTAAACTATGTTACTTAAAAAACAAAATTTTTATTTGCCTACTTTTTTTTACATCTTTTATTCATCAGGGTGCATGTGGAACCATGCCCACCATAACATTTTTTGGGCCCATACCTCTGGAAAAAACATGGTGTTAGAGATATTACGATTTATGGAAACAAGCTATCCGTTGATGCAAAACACATCATAGTATCTAAAGTTGTGATTTCTAGAAAAAACACAATTTCTTCTTATCTTACACTAAGAAAAACATCGGTCGGTTGGTCTTGCTTTCCATTTGCAAGCCTACACTTATCGCTGACATCCTACAAATACCGAATAGCCTACACCAGGCCTCCGGCCTGCTTATAAGGATCGCTAGTCTTATTCAAGCAGATCTGACGCGAGAGCTATGTCTCGCTTATAGCGAGACCATAACTTCTCTCGCTGAAGGCTTTTTTAGCTCGCACAGAAACTGGGCCGTCCCGTTTATTTACCTTTCTTTGATCGCAAGCATGCGACACTTGCTCGCTGGTTCGAATCATTTTTTTTCTCTTCTGTTTTTTTTCTTCTTCTTTAGTTTTCTTTATTTTTTTGTTTTTCCTTTGATTTTCTGTCGGTTTTCTTCTTTTATTCATGGTTTTCTTTGTTATTTTGTTTTCCTTGTTTTTGAATTGCTTTGCTTCGTTAATTTCTTGGTCTTCACCACTTTTTGGTTTTGTTTTTGTTTTTCTTTGTTTCTTTCTTGATTTCATTGTTTTATGTTTTCTTTTTTTCCTTTTTCTCTTTTCTTTGTTTTCCCTGGTTTTCTTTGTTTTCCTTTGCTTCGTACTCGGTTTTCTCGGTTTCATTCTTTTGCATTGTTTTCTTCAGATTTTCATTCTTAGTTTTCCTTATCATTGTTTTTCTATTTGGGTTTCTTCATTTTTTTCATTGATTTTCATCAGGTTTTTCTGTTCTACTCGTGGTAACTTTTTCAGTTCACATTCAACATTTTTCTTATACATCAGAAACATTTTTATGTACACGTTTAACATTTTTGGAAAACATGATTACCAATTTTTGAAAACATATATTTTTGGATGTCTACTTTTTTCCATATACACATTGTAAATTTATGGTATATATCTAATACACATTTAACATCTTTCATATACAATTTTTCATTCTGTGAATACATGGTCAACATTTTTTATATACACATTTAACATTTTTTCAAATGCTTGATTAACATTTTTGAACTACAAGATGAACATTTTCTAATACGTCATCAACCTTTTTTTACACACATTTAACATTTTTCAAGTGCTTGACTAACATTTTCGAAATACAAGATTAACATTTTTGTAATACATAGTCAACATTTTTTCTATACCCATTTAATTTTTAAAAAATATTGATTAACATGTTTTCAAATGCAAGATTAACCTTTTAAATACATTATACAAAAATTCTATACACATTTAACATATTTCAAATGATTGGTTAACATATTTCAAATTCTTGTTTATTTTTTTCATATGCTTCATTAACATTTTTTAAATACATGATCAACTTTTTTCACACATTATACATTTTTTCATATACATGAGAAATATTTTCTCTATACACATTTAAACATTTTTTAAAACCTTGCTTGCCATTTTTGCAAATATTTTATTAAAGTGTTTTTTATAATATATTTTATTTAGAATAGTTGGAAGTATAAAACAAAAGTAAAAAAGAAACAAAAAACCGAGGTTGTGGCCTCCAACATACCTGGGCGGACCCATCTCGTGCTGCCTTTGACGCGAGGGTTCCCTACTTCTCGCTAAAAACGAGACATTGGGGCAGGGACCTCCTATACGCCGCATATTGCGGCAAAATGGAGCGCGCGCCGCACAGGGGGGTCGACGACTGGGCCGGCCGAGTACAACAGAAGTTGAACGCAATACAACACGACGCAAAAACCCCGAGAAAA
>NC_057803.1:555434914-555441569 GCF_018294505.1 Triticum aestivum | reverse complement strand
AAAAAGAGGTGAACCTTGCTCGCCATTTTTGCAAATATTTTATTAAAGTGTTTTTTATAATATGTTTTATTAAAATACTTGGATGTATAAACAAAAGTAAAAAAGAAACAAGAAAAACCGAGGTTGTGGCCTCCAACATACCTGGGCCGACCCATCTCGCGCTGCCTTTGACGCGAGGGTTCCCTATTTCTCGCTAAAAACGAGACACTAGGGCAGGGACCTCCTATACGCCGCATATTGCGGCAAAATGGAGCGCGCGCCGCACAGGGGGGTCGACGACTGGGCCGACCGAGTACAACCGAAGTTGAACGCAATACAACACGACGCAAAACCCCCGAGAAAAAGAGGTGCCTGTGGGACTCGAACACGCGATAAGGCACTTTAACCTGCATCCAGCTAGCCACTAGAGCTCATGACGGCATTTAACAAATGCTTAGAACACACGTTTAAGAACAGATAATGGAGTCGGATGGTCTAAAAAAAGACAATGGAAGCAGATTTGAAACATTTATTCATTTTTTCCACTATTTCTTGGAAATTATGAACAATTTTGAGGTTCCTATTTTTGCAAAGGAAAATATTTATTTTCAACTTGACCAAAATTTATAATTTTTGAACATATTTCAAAAAACATAAAGCAACCGTGAACAATTTTAAAAGTCCTGAACATTATTTACAAACGGCAAACACTTTTTGACAATTGGGAAGATTTTTTCAAAACATGAACAAATTTAGAAACACCAAACACTTTTTTAGGAAAAAGGAAAAAAAACATAACACGAACAAAAAATTAACAACGTGAACAAATTTTGAAATCCGAACATTTTTCAAAAAATAAAACAAAAATTAAGTTTTTGTATATACGAACTTTTTTTAAATTATGAAAATTGTTTTGAAAACATGAACATTTTTCTGAAATTTGTGAACAGTTTTTGAGAATGGGGACATTTTTTGAATCCCGAACACTTTATCAAATGAAAAAGGGAACATTTTTAAATTCCGAACAAATTATTAAAACCATGAACATTTTTTGAATTTGTGAAGAAAATTTGAAAAACAGGAACATTTTTTGGAAATTCTGAACAAATTTTTTGAAACCGGGAACTTTTTTTGAATTTCTATTTTTTTAAAAAAGAATATTTTTTGAATTTGTGAACAAAATCTGAAATATAAGAATATTTTTTGAAATTTGAATTTTTTTGTAAATAAACTTGAAAAGGAAAAAAAGGAAAACAAAAAAGAAACAGAAAAAAGAAAACAAAAACGAAAAAGAAGAGAAATAGAAAAAAGGAAAACAAAAAAGAAAAAGCCGGTTCAGGAACCTTCTAGAAGGTTCCTAAAACCAGAAAAACCCGGCTGGAAACATTATAGAAGGTTCACATAAACCGGTGTGTGCTGAAATGCTAAAACGGGCCGGCCCACTCGGCCGCTCGCTCGCACCTTCCCTGTGCGAAGCGGACGAGACTTGTCTGCTCCCCACGCGTGCGCCCATCCATGCTCCCATGTATGTGGCTTGATTTGATTGGAACAAAATAAAACCCGGCCCCACCTTCTTAAAATCAAAAGGGAAGATGATTAAATTAGAAAGGAAAAAAAACAGCCATAAAATAAAGTGGGAGCACGGATGAAAACATGAGAAGAGAGCAGACAAGCCGGATCCGTGTGAAGTGGCGACAGCTTGCCGCAACGAGCGGGGAGTGGGATTTTCCATTGGGGCATCCCACATCTGAACCGAACCTAACTTGGAAAGGCCTAACTAACTACACAATGGGTACTGCTCGGAAAAAACAAACCAGAAACTAACTACAGAATGGGTGAGTTTATTGGGATGGCCCAGAATTGCAAGCCAAACCAGTATTTTATAAGTTTTTTTCTTTGCTACGAGCAAATAGCATTTTCTAAGGTTCCCTATGTCTCGCTTAGGCGGCCCAGATCTGAACCGAGCCTAACTAACTACACAATATACAACTCAAAAAAAACTACACAATATACACAATTTTTTTTCAAATGCTTAATTAACATTTTTTAGGTACAAGATTAACATTTTTTAATACATCATCAGCATTTTTATACACGTTTACCATTTTTAAATTCTTGATTGACATTTTTGAAATACATGATTACCCATTTTGTAATATGTAGTAAACGTTTTTTATATACATATTTAACATTTTTAATGCTTGATTAACATTTTTCAAATGCAAGATAATATTTTTCTAATACATATTCAACAAATTTTTTATACACATTTAACAATATTTAAATAATTGATTAAGATATTCAAATTATTGTTAATATAGTTTAAAATGCTTGATTAACATTTTAAAGTACATGATCAACTATTTTCTCACATATTGTATATTTTTTGTATACACAAGAAATATTTTATCAATACACATTTGACATTTTTCAAAACCTTGGTTACCATTTTTTCCAAATGTTTTGTGTAAAATGTTTTTGTAATATATTTTGTTTAGAATATTTGGAAGTATAAAAAAACGAGGTTGTGGCCTCCAGCGCACCTAGGCCTGCCTATCTCGTGCTGCCTTTGACGCGAGGGTTCGTTACGTCTCTCTATAAAGGAGACATAACTTGGAAAGGCCTTACTAACTACACGATAGGTACTGCTAATAAAACAAAAACTAACTGCAGAATGGGTGAGTTTATTGGGATGGCCCAGAATTGCAAGCCAAACCAGTATTTTCTAAAAAAAAATTATTTGCTACGAGCAAATAGCATTTTCTAAGGTTTCCCATGTCTCGCTTAGGCGCCTCAGATCTGAACCGAGCCTAACTTGGAGGCCTAACTAACTACACAATGGGGACTGCTAAAAAAACAAAAACAACACATAACTATACAATGGGTGAGTTTATTGAGATGGCCAAAAATTGCAAGCCAGACCAGTATTTTCTAAGTTTTGTTTTTTCTGCTATGAGCAAATAGCATTTTCTAAGGTTTGCCAATTATATCATGACAAAAAGAGCATAAACACTATTGACAACGATACATGGAGGAAAGATGCCATGGAAAAAAAGGCATAAACACCATTGACAAACGATACATGGGAAAGATGCCAAGATCTGGTAGCCCACATCCACCTGCTATCACAAGTCTCACTCTCACCTGGCTCTGCAAAATCTTGCCAAACATGTCCATGGACCACCCTAAAAAGTTGAAAATGATTGCAATAATGTGCGACCCCATAAACTTCTTCCCACAAACAGCAGGAAGCGACAAGGGGCATGAAAATTGCTTTAAAAGAAAAAAAACGGGCATGAAATGGCATCAGCCACCACTGTAGCTGTATGGCCTTAATTAGTTGTGAACTGTGATCCTTGCACATGAGAAAATTTACATCTCGAGTTTTTTTAAACACAGTACAAACGCAAGCGCTCATACATATACGCATACACTCACCCTTATAAAGGTACACACGCACACCCCACCCCTATGAACAACTCCGAGAAGTCAGCGTAGGCGTCAGGAACGTTTCCTCCCACTGAAAGCGCATTTGCCGAAAATCCTAAAATAAATTCAGGAATAATGCGAGCATCAGGATTTGAACTCTGGTGGACTAAAGATACCAGTGTCCCTCTAACCATCCAACCACAAGTTGGTTCGTATCTCGAGTTTTTTTTTTTGTTATATGTGGCAAGAAGTCTTTATCTGCTCTCCATGTCACACCAGGCTATAACACTCTTGTCCATCTCAAGCATCTTCTGCATTCCACCACAATGTTGAACTCTCACCTGTGATTAATTTGTTTTGAAACATAGGTGAAAGATTTGTCTCATCGATTAATTAAGAAGAAGAGAATCATCCAGTTAATTAATGAAAATCGGGCGAAAACCGACACTTGTGATCAGTTTTGCCTCTTATGTCTTGGCAGAAAGGCTATGTAGAGTTGTATTATCACCTATTTTTACTATCTTTTCTTTTACTTCTAATAGGTACGTTTCCCTTTCTCATATTTTCAGTTTTCATCATTTTCTTCCTTTGCAAGCTTTCGCATGTCATGTTATTTATCCATGGTTTAGTAAAAAGTTGGTTTCCATCATCTGATAGATCTACTTCGTCAACTTAGAAAAAAATTATTTATGCAAACACAAGGACTAAAATATTATTAAAAGTTGGACTTTTGTATATAGAAATATTATTATTCAGGTAATTAGTTACAAGATTTATTTACTCTCAAATGGATGTCGATCGCAACATACATTTCATCTGAACTGCTAGCTGCAGACATTGGTGTATGTACCAACGACCACTATACCACAAAAAAACCACACACAGCAACTTGAGTTGCCCCAATTCGCCTCGGTCCGCCGCGTCAAAACCGTGGCCGCGATCATTTTTAAGGCTCAAGAACACCCGGCCAGCAGTGCGCGCGCAACATCAACATGCATGACAACATGGATGGATCATGGATGCTACAAGGCGGTCGGCGTTGCCGTCGGCTCCACGGAGCGGATGGCCTCCCGGATCTCTCGCTGGACGGTGGCGCGGGACGGCGCGACGATCATGTCGTCCCAGATGGAGCGGGAGCCGCAGGTGGTGGCGCCGCCGGGGTAGAGGTCGTGCAGGGAGGTGGCGCCCTCGTTGAGGTTGCTCACCTTGTCCAGGCAGTCGATCTCGCGCGGCTCCACCAGCAGGCTGCCGTTGATGTCGCCCTTCCACGCGATCAGCTAAGACAAGAAATTCGTGCCCAGCTGATTAACAACTAGCTGAGTACGTAGAAATTAAGATGAACTTAGATTGTCCTGAGTACGTAGTTGATCAGTAATAAAAGTGAGAACCTGTGGAGAGCCCAAGGAGTTGGAGCTGTAGAGCTTGGCCCCGTCCACAAGCTGGCAGTACTTCTGGAACGCCGCCGCGAATCTCTTGTGCGACGTGAGCTGCGAGTTCACCCTCACCGCCCTCCCCGTCATGATCGCTCTCCTGCAATGCAGAGAACATCAGAACAAGCATCTCACTCACTGTCAACACTTGCGCACACACGCCCACACACACAATCAAACGACGCGGATAAAAAGGTGACGGTGTGGTACCTGATCCCTCTGGCGACGGCGAGGTAGGCGTCGCAGACGACGCCGACGACCTCGATCCGGTACGGTTTCCGGTCCCTGTTGGCGGCGACAAAGTCCTGGTCGTTGGGGACGGGCTCCCAGTAGTTCTCGGTGATGGTGCCGTCCTCGTCCACCTTGTAGCCCACGCCCATGCGGTGGCGCTGGGAGTGCACGGCCCGGGCCATGGCGATGGTCTGCTCCACGAAGGGCTCCCAGGAGAGCGTGCCGTCCAGGATCACGTCGCGCCCCTCGTTCAGCGCCGTCACCAGCAGCGACGACGCCGCGTCCGTCGACGACTTGTGCACCTGTTGTGTTACACCCAGCGTGTTAGCACACGCACCTATGAAATGAAATGAAATGAAACGAAACGGTTGATCATCACGCTCCACAATCAATGATGTGCTATACTCGGCTTGGCCATGTCCAAACCCACTAGCAGCTGTGTTGACTCGTGGACCCAGTAGCTGCTGTATTGACAATTTTAAAATGCCGAATAATTTTTGAAAACGCAATTTCCAAATAAAATAAAAATGTGAAAATTTTACTATGATTATATCATTTTTAGAATTGTTTTTGAAAAACCTGAACAATTTCTAAAAGCTCGAACAAATTTTAAAATCACAGACAATTTTTACATATGAGAATAAAATTTGATAATTCCAATTTTTTAAGAATATGATTAATTTTTTAAACATAAACAATTTTGAAAATGGCAAGATTTCTTAAAACTCCTAACAACATTTGGGAAAAGGCAATTTTTTCGATATGTGAACATCTTTTTGTAAAAGGAAACTTTGAACAAAATTTGAAAACAATAACATTTTTACAAATTTGAGAACGTTTCTTGAAAACGCAAACATTTTTATGAAATAAAAAATTTGAATGTTTTAAAAAAGAAGTAGAAAATAGAAAAGAAAAAAACAAAGACAAAAACAAAAAGGAAAAAGAAAAAATGAGCGATAAAACCCAAAACACATTAAAGAAAAAACTGTAGAAAGAAAGGATAACTATAGAAAAGGGAAAAAAATCCAAAATGGAGGAAGGTTCTAGAAGGTTCCCAAAACTGGTTTAAATAGTGCACTACGCTATGGTAAAAATGGGCTTACCCACCCCAAAGCGCTTGCCTCCCTCGTAGCGTGCGTCTAGCCGATAGTCTGCCGGAACGAGTGGCAGATAGGACTTCCCCTAGAACTACGCGCTCGGACCCACATCAAGCCGCCATATTTCCCCAACATTCAAATTAACATTCAAATTAACTACGAGCAGACTAAGGCATAGCCTAGTGGTGGGAAGGGGCTGATGCCTTCCCACCCACCCAGGTTCAAGGCTTGGTACTTGCAATTTGGGTTTGTTGCACCAATTATGCTGTAGGGGGTTCCCTTACAATCTTTCTATCAAAAAAAAAACATTCAAATTAACGAAATAATTTTCCCTAGAGAAAATGGAGGATGATATAAAAAAGGAAAAATGGAGGAAGGTTCTCCAAAAAAAGGGGAAATGGGGGGAGATTCTCTTAAAAGAAGGGGAAATGAGGGAAGGTTCTCTCAGAAGAAGGGAAAATGGGGGAAATTCTCAGAGGAGGGGGAGGG
>NC_057803.1:555396105-555434524 GCF_018294505.1 Triticum aestivum | reverse complement strand
GGGGGGTTGTCAAAAAAGGATAAAAAGGAGGAAGGTTCTAAAAAAGGAAAAATGGGTGCCGGTTCTCTCAAAAGAAGGAAGATGGGGGAAATTCTCGAAAAGGGGAGGAGGGCAATCTAAAAAAAGGAAAAATGGAGGAAGGTTCTAAAAAAAGTGATGGAAGAAACAATTTCCCCAATGAAATGTGGGAATGAAACAATTTGCTTTGTCTTCAAGCTTGACAGCTGGTACCTACTCCCTTGATAGAGTCAGCTCATGTATCTCTACCATGTACAATTTGCTACTATAATTTATCATGGTATTGATTGTTAAAAAAAAGTATGACATGAGAGATATGTTTAGAAAAATGTTATTCTTACGTACTTCCTCCGTTTCAAATTACTCGTCGCAGAAATGGATGTAATCTAGAACTAAAATACATCTAGATACATCCATACCTGCGACAAGTTATTCGGAACGGAGGGAGTATAATTTCTACAAAATCGGTATGTACAGTTTTTAGGTTGGTACCTACTCCCTTGATGTGTTAGCTAATGGTCATCAATTTGAACTCGTACCTACTTTTTCAGAAGTAGTACGAATATCATTTCTCTGATTTTTCCATGTTCCAGCCCTGATTCCCCACATGCCAGCCCAAATCCTCATAAAACCATACTGTGTCCATGTCGTGAACCCGGCAGGGCAGCAAAAAAAGGTAGATAGATAGATGCGTACTTCCTCCGTAAACTAATATAAAAGTGTTTAGATTATTACTTTAGTGATCTAAACGCTTTTATATTAGTTTACAGAGGGAGTACATGTTATTCACCACACAGACAAAGCAGAACCATCTAATTAAGCCAAGTGCTCCGTTGGACCTCAGCTTTCTCACAGCCTTTGTCGGAGTGAGAAGGGTCATAGGAGCAGACCAGTTCATGTTTCTAGCTTGGTGAACAGATACCATAGATTTTCACTGTATTTGAGGACATACCATACAGTTGGAGAAAGTGTCGGTCGGTCGATCGGGCAGCTGCAGTGCAGTAGGAGTATCAATTACGCGACGCCGCTATGCTATCGCCCCATGTGTGCCATCGCTGCTGACCCCTACCGTTCAGCGGCCGGTTGTTCACTCACCCATTTTTCTACCT
The DNA here is from genome assembly GCF_018294505.1 of Triticum aestivum. Lineage (NCBI taxonomy): Eukaryota > Viridiplantae > Streptophyta > Magnoliopsida > Poales > Poaceae > Triticum > Triticum aestivum. The sequence goes on along the minus strand of NC_057803.1, from coordinate 555,433,397 downwards.
AAAAAGTGCAGGGCCATTTTTGTCGTCTCGACTCTGGACTGCTGGGCACGTTAACATGAATAAACTGAAATAGAGCAGACTCAAACCACGCATGTATTCAAAGGGCCAAACTACTGATGTATGACTGGCCAACCACAACTGCATCACGGTTTTTTTTTGCGAAGTAACTACGTCACAATGTTGATCCATTTGTAAACGTCGTCGGAACAACGCTGGTCCATTTGTAAACGTCGTCGAAACAACGCTGCTTCATTTTGATCCATGGTGATGATTGTATATATAGATCTAAATTAGGTATATAACTGCAAGAACGTACCAGCTCTGCCGTCTGAAGCATGTCGTTGTGGTGGCCCATGGAGCTGATGGCGCGGTAGATCACGTCTGTCTCCTTGAAAGCGTCCGCCTCAACCACCAAAGCGTTCTTCCCCGCCTCTATCCAAAACGGCCTGAAATTCAACATCGCAACCCATGCTTCGGCTTCAAATTCTGATCGAATCGACCGTTGTTGCAACAAGTGTACGTACTAAGAAACTGAGGAAAAAACGTAAGAAATAATACTGGTCCTCAGTACTCACTCTTGAAGTATCTCCTTGAGCACGGTGCTCTTGCCGGCGCCCATGCCGCCGCCCATCAGCAGCAGCACCGGGGACCGGTCGCTGTGCGCCACCGGGGCCATAACGTCGGTGCAGTGCGCCTCCTCCTCGCCATTCATCCCCGTCACCGTGCCGATGGCCTTCATCTCATGCACCAGTGTGGAGAACACACGCGTCACCTTGAGGTCCTTCGTGATCCGCTCGAACCGTTGCTTCCTGCTCGTCGCACCCATCCAATCTCAGTTAGTTTTATGCATGCAAGCCTTTTAACAAGTTTTTTCTAAAGCCTTTTAACAAGTTACTCATGCATAGGGTATTTTATGGAACGCGACAATGTTAGCGTACATCTTAGATTATATACCCTCTTTTATCCATGGTAGATCGCAATTCTACTTAGCAGTTGATGTTGTTGTTTACATCCAACAAGGACTGGAGCAGATATTTTCAATTGAATTGACGACCGGAGTAGTTGAGTTAACGATTATATAGTGATTGGCTAGAGTATGTCTCCAGAACGAATCTCCAACATTGATAGCGTTAGCATCATTGTCATACACCTGGCTTGGCCCACTCCATGATGTATACATGGCCTAGTGGGAGGGTACGTTTTAGATGAGGCTACTATTAATAACGGTTGATTCAATTATTGCGTATCGGCAATGACTTTGGGGCCATGTCTCTAACATGTTTTTATTAAGCACTTGTCGTAGTCTTGGCAGCTATTGCAAACAATACAAAAATAAATAGTTTGGACAATTGGAAATGAGAACTCGTGGTTGTATGGGTCTACGGGTGATGCGCTAGTACATCGCATATGTTAGCATTTGCGCATGTGCACATAAAACAAGGCACATGGTGTATATTCGGAAGCTTCTTGTCGTCTTATCAATATATTGAAACGGGCAAATGAGACACATGCGAGTAAACGGGCAAATGTAAGTAGGATTATTGTGTGTTTTAGTTATATGTACTACATATGTCTATTGCCTCTCGTAAAATAATACTACATCTGTCTTGATTTATTGGTCTTCATTGTATTTTCTGTCAAATTTAGACCATAAATTTAACTAACAAAATGTTTATGCATTTCACAAAAAAATATATCATTAAAAACTAGGTTCAAATACGAATCCAACCATATAATTTTTGTTGACATGCATTAACATTTTATTAGTTAAATATTTGATCAAAATTTGGCACAAATTACAAAAGAGACCAGTAAACTAAGACGAAGGTGGTAGCTTAAACTACACCATTTTAGACAATTCTTGGCTAGGAATTTGCAGTTATTGCCTATATGTGTCACTTTCTTAGAGGACGAGATGATTGCACTAGCTACTTTTTTAAAACTCCCGATAGTTATCTGTTAGGTAGCTCATGCTCATCTATATGGGATTATGGGATTATAGAAGTAATTCGAAGTACTTGGCCGGGTCAAATAAATTTGACCAAAGGAAATTTGTGATGGCGAAAAAAAATGATTGGTGAAAGCAAGATAGGAGCTGTACATACATACATGCATTCAAACATGCCGATGTATACCAACGTGTACCCAAGTTGATTAGTAAGAGTAGGAAATGTCAAAAGATTACGAAATTGACCTATAATGGAGACAAATCATGAGCATTCCCATCTACTGCTATTATAAACACATCGACCTAACAACTGGTATAATATGTCATTTGTGTCTGTACTTTTCTTTTCATAAGCATGTTATAAAAGATATCTGTTAGAAAGGTCATCATCATCAAATCATGACCTTAATTTATGCTTGATACTACATAATTTCAAGAGCGGCGTTTTGGCTCCTATGTGCATATGCACCCATTTTCAAAATACACATTTCAAAAAGTTGAAAAAGTTGGAACAAAAATCCCACGTGTATATTCGGACATTTTATATGCGTTCACAAGGTTTCGGTGAAAACCGACGTTTTTTGTGGCTTGTGTAAAAAAGATAAAGAAATGCCTCGTGAATAGTTAGAATGAAGCATCAGAAATTGTCTTTTTTATACAAGCCACAAAAAACGTCGTTTTTCACTGAAACCTTGTGCACGCACATAAAATGTCCGGATATACACGCGGGATTTTGTTCTGAATTTTTCGACTTTTTAAAATGTGTATTTCGACAATGGGTGCATATGCACTTAGGAGCCAAAGGCAATTACCGCATAATTTCAATTCTCTCTCTGTTCACATCCACAAAGAAACGGAGTACTACTTCCCCTGGTTCATATAACTTTGTACTAAATCAGCGGTAATTAATATGGACCGAAGAGAGTAGTAGCATATCACAGTAATTATTAGCATGTGCTGGCTTCGAAGTGTTCATTGAGCACTCAATTATACGCAGCTTAATTTTTATTATTTTAGAAAAGAAAGTGTAAAAAAAGAGAGTTTCCAGTTGGGTTTTGACTTTTCACCTGTTAGCTTCCAGAATCACGTTCCTCAGCTTCTTTTTGTTGGCGCTGTCCACGGTCAAGGCCTGCACATTAAGCGTACGTGCGTGATTGACGGCAAAGTTACGGCAATCGCTCGGCAAGGGCAACGGCAACGGCATATATAATGTAGTAATGCACATCGCATGTGCATCGCTCGTAATTCGTCGAGCCGAGTGGACGTCCACTTTGCTTCCAGATCCGCCAAAGATGACGAGATCGTCACACACATACTTATATGCAGATTAAAAAGGGCCGGAGGGAGCACCTGGGTGACGAGGGTGGTGGAATGGTCCCAGTGGAAGGCGAAGTAGCCGAGGATGCATCTCTCCAGCTCGTTGACGAGCTTGACGTAGAGCGCGTCGGCCTCCGGGACGCCGTCCAGGAGGCCGTAGACGTCCGCCATGCAGTTGTTGGTCTGCCGGAGGTAGTTGTTGGCCGCCTTGCACAGGTGGGGGCACTCGCTCGCGTCCTCGAACCCAATCTGCCGAGCTGCATACACAATGAATTGAGATTGATCTGGGAAACACTGATTTGCAGCAGAAACTAAACCCACTCTGATCTCGATGTCAGAAATTCTCAATCACTCATTATCTTTTCAGGAGAGGAGTGGAGAGGAAGTTTTGAACCACATGAAAAGGCTGTGGCCATGGACGGCTCGACAATGGCATCGCCGCCGTACGGTACCAGTGGCATGCATTGATCTCGACGAGACGGCTGAAGGGCCCCGGCCTGCTGGTCAGCCTGTGGCCAGGGAGGAAGATCGAGTGCTATTATCATCACTAACTGCTTTCTTCAGTCAGTGCGCTGTCCAGTTTTAAGCTTTTAGCACGAATGCTGGCTGTCTGGTACACGTACGATTAACCTTAACCTCATCACGTGAGACTTGGTGCGTTGTGTCGTACCCATGCGACGTAGTACATGCTTCGGAACTGTTTTTATCCCTCAAGAGAAGATCATGCCATGCTTGGTAGTGGGTAGGCGACTGGCTGGCCAGGTGTTCGTTTTCCATGGAGAAATCGGTGCACGCGTCAGCTAGGAGAAGATATACTCCAGTTCAGTGTCTAGGTGCTACTCTTCCATCAAAGCAGCAGTGCCCATGTCAATCACAAGGGTTTACTTTAACTTTTACTCTCTGTAAACTAAGTGATCTAAACGCTCCTATATTAATTTACGGGAAGTTCTGCATGGTATACATACTACTTTCTGTTTTGGATCTTGTTTCCTAGTGTATCATCAGTGGAATCTCTCGAGCATTCAAGCACCAAGACAAACATTCTGGTTGGAAGGTTGCAGGAGTTAGTTAGAGCCTTTGGTGTTCGGACCAATTGGTTGCTTGCTTCTTGGCGTCATCAGAAAGGGGGGAAATTATCAGACCAAGTGGCAACAGAAACTACGAGACAGTATCATCCTTGTGGTGAAAACGAACACAGGAACGCAGCATCCACGTTAATATACGCATTCAATAACAGCAGTGACAGGTGTTCGTTGATCGGATTGGAATGAGCGGGGATTTGAAAAGAAATTGCTGTAAAGTGTCGCGAAAAAACAAACAATTGAGTGGAAATGGCGACTGACCGACGTAGTGGGAGAACTTCTCGAGGTGCTCGACGCGGCCGTCGCCGGCCATCTCCACCCTCGGCATTTCCGCCATGGCCGGAGGAGCCGGCGGCGGCGGCAGCTTGCTACTCCCGTGGCACAGCGCGGCGACCCTGAGCAGCAGCCGCTTGCCCAACCCATCTGCAAGCAAGCAAGCAAACAAACAGAGCAAGAAGAAGAAGAAGAGATGAGCACACGTCCAGACCAAGCAAAGAAATCCGACGAGCAGATCGCTCTCCTGTTCCGGTTCTTGCCTTGCTGCTGCATGGCGACTGGCGAGTAGTGGAGAAGTCGAGAAGAGGATCGAATGGCGCGCGGGGCCGGGTGAGTGGAGAATGGAATGGAAATAGGTGAGGCCCAAGGCCAAGGACGTGGATGCCGTCTGTCTGGGACGATATGCCGCTGGGGTGAGTGGGATGGGCATGGGCAACGGAGATGGAGATGGTACTTGTAGTACTGGATATCAAGATGCATGTTGCCTGCCTGTATTTTTGGCGTGAAAGTGATGTTTGCGCTGCGCGCCACCACCGTACCCGTATTCTATTCGAGCTGTTGCTGTTTGGTCCTGATATTGTTCCACTTTTCCTATACCCACCCACCCTCTCTTCGTATCTTCTTCTTGGGGACAGTAGGCCAAGTGTGATTATTAAAGGCTGTACTACATCACACAATGCCGGAATTAGAGGCTTCGTGGTGGGTTATCGGTACACGTAGCGGCGTTAACTGGTCAACGCCATCGATCGCTCGATCGTCGGTGTAGCTAGATTATCGCTCATTCTCGAAAGAAAAGAAAAAGAACTTGTTCATCACTCCCGCGTGTTGAGCATGGGGAATACTTATATGCGCGAGAGGGACCTTCTCAGCCGCGGCTTCTGTCAGGGACGCGCCTCAATTGAGCGATGCCACTTTGATCAGGCCCAGCTGCTGCTACCCGGAGCAGGATATTTGCAAAGAGTGGTGCTATGCACACGACGGATTCACACACGATCAACACAGAACAAGTCACCATTCCATAATATAAAATGTTTCTTTAACACTACACTAACGTCAAACAACATCTTGCATTACGAGACGGAGGGAGTGGGTCATTCGATTGCCTCTTTCTTTAATCTGTGTGGCTTCAAATCATGTTGTGCGCAAATCGTGCGTGAAAGATTACCGGGTTCATGGACCGTGGCTTTCCTTTTTTTTTTGTTACACATGTATTATCTCTGTAATTAAATATAAGACATTTTTGCAGTTATGCCTGATACGTTTTCGGCGCACATGTATACATCCATTTCTACGACAAGTAATTCTGAACGGAGGAAGTAGGCAGGAGAAGGGAAAGGGAACATGCATGTATCGTTACCGTGATGTACGTCTGGTTGTCAATTCTAGGTTTTACTAGGTTGCCTTGCCATTGATCGCGCTGCCAGCTAGGCGTGATGCGACCTGGGACAGAGATACCACTTGCACTTCAAATTGGTGGACGGTCAATAATGGCAGCTCCTGGTTGGCTCACCGATCTGTGTCCAGGTCGTTTTAGCTAGCACTCCTAGCCTTTTCTCTTCGACAAGGAAAGCTAGTTTGAAGGAGGTAGAAAGTGTGGCCGAAAAAATGGGAAAGAAAAACACAGTACTTGGAGTGTTGCGGATATTTTCTCTCTCGTTCTTTTCTACGGGAAAAAATAGAGTAACATTTGTGTTACGGAGTTACCTTGAATTTGTACTACTATACTGGAGCACAAAAAACAGCTGAGGACAAGTGAAGTTGCTTCATTTTTTTCTCGAGAAATAAGTCGAGTTTCTTTTGCAACAAGAATTTATTTTCACACAATAAGTTTTTCTTTCTTTTATAAGTTTTTTGGAGATATTCTATTTTAATAGTTTTTAGGGATATTTTCTCTTATTAGGTCTTTTAGGCAATTTTTTCTCTTATTAGTGACTGGTCACTCACGGTGCGAACTGCTAAAGCCTACAATTGATAAACCTCCCAGCCCATAATGACTACTCCTATTCTCCGCCTCACGCGACGGGTAGTGGCAAACTCGCCTCAAAGATGAATGTATTGACCAACCAATTTAGTTCTTTTTTGGTTGTGTCGTGGAATTGTCACGACAGATGTCCCAACAAAAGGACTTAGTCGTAGGGCCATCGCAACTAGGAAGTTTAAAGGGGTTAATCGGAACAAAGGGCACGAGAGGTTTATACTAGTTCGGCCCCTTACAATGAAGGTAAAAGCCTACGTCTAGTTGTGTTGGAATTGCTGGGGTTTTGATGACCAAGGAGCTAATCCGCTAGCTTGGCTATCGATCTCTTGTTTCTTGTCCTAAGCCGTCACCGGGTCGTCCCCTTATATACATGGGTTGACGCCTGACGGCCTACAGAGTCCCGGCCGGCTCATAAAACGTGTCCGGCTCGGTGACTTCTTTTATATGCCTTTCTTTACAAGTCTTTCTTTACATATGACGGTTTACAATATTGGGCCTTAAGCCGTTTCTGGGCTTAGGCCTTCTACAAGTCTTAATAAACTATCACCTTGAATATTACTGGGCTTCTTTTGTAACCCGCCATTGGGGTTGACCCGTCCCCTCCTGGGCGGGTCTTACCTGGTAGCTATATTCCCAACATTAGGCCCCGGGTTGACTTGAACTTTGTTCTTTGTCAATCTTCAATACTTAAACGAAATCCATCTTCCTCTCTCTGTAAAAACTCTGTAACCCGCCATGACGTCATCTTCTGAAAACACGAAAGCATGCTATGACATCATCTTCAATGGATCTTTATCTTTAAATGTCTTCCGAGAATCGAGGCGTCCGTTTAGTTGGATAATCATTATTTGTGTCTTCCTCGATTTTCGCGCCTGCCTGTTCGCTTATCCCCTTATAAATAGGCACGACCTGGTCTTTTCTCATTCTTCTCTCTCTTCGTCTTCTTCCTCTCACAACCCTACTGTTGCCCGAGATCCGCCGCCGTCGCAGAGCACCTCGTCTTCGTCGACCTTGGCCGCTGCATCAACCTGAATCGGTCCAGAGAACGGCGGCGACCCTCCGCAGAAAATCCTTGGCTGTAAGTGTTTTACCTTTCTACTCCTCAGATCCGCATTAGGGTTTCTAGGTTTCTGCGTGTTCTTCATAGTTCATCACAGTTTCTTCGTAGTTCTTCCACTACATTTTCTTCTTGATCCAAAAAGAACATATACTCGTGCGGTAGTTGTTTTGTACCCATTCTTGATACCAGTAGATCCCTTTTTCTCGTACAAAGACCTCATTAGAACTCATGAACTCATCTGTGCTAGATTTTTAGGTCTAGAATATTTTCCATTTTGAACGGCCATTTGATCCAGAATAATATCAAGAAATTAGGAAACTTGTTTGCCTCAACACGTGGCCAATTCTGTTTCTGGCATTTCTCAAATATCTATAGTCATGGCGGCTTATTACGCCGGCTCACTTTTCCCTTATATGACATTAGCCCTTACTTAAGCCGCCATTACTCATTTGCACCATCATCATTTAACTTCACCATTGAATTGAAACGATAAGTTACTTTCTTTTCAGTTTGTCTTTTGATGATCATGCCGTCAAAAGCACCGACTGTCTGCAACTAGGTCCCTTCCACAGTCACTAAAGATACCTTGAAGGAATTCTTCACCATAGGATTTTTGCCAGGGAAAAATGTTATGTCTTATCGTGCACTTGACCTGGACGAGGAACGACCTAATCCCAAAGACGATGAAGTTATTGTCTTCTCTGACCACATGAATCGGGGTTTTACACCACCCGGCTCAAAGTTCTTTAGAGATGTTCTTCATTTTTTTCAAACTTTATCCTCAAGATATTGGACCCAATTCCATATCCAACATCTGCAATTTTCAAGTTCTCTGTGAGGTGTATATTCAAGAAGAGCCGACTGTGGAACTCTTCATAGAGTACTTTTATCTGAACCGCCAGAATGAGTGTACCAATGGCCCTAGCTTGGAACTTGGTGGAATCTCAATTTAGCGCCGATAGGGCGCCGTCTTTCCCTTAATTGTCTTACCGAGTCATCCCAAAGATTGGAATCAGACCTGGTTCTATTTCCAAGATACGTCTCCAGCCAATGAAAAACCACTGTCAGGTTATCGTGTGGAGCGTCTGGATTCCAAGTTTGTGCTACCTGATAAGCTTACTGCTGCGGAACTCAAGAAGCTTATTCCATCTATTAAAAGGATCCATGCCTTACTGGGGAATGGCTTAACCGGAGTTGATTTGATCCATTGCTGGATCTCGTGGCGGGTCATTCCTCTAAGCCGCCGATCCAACTTGATGTATGAATATGGCGGAGGCCCAGATGATTCTCTGCGTTACAACTCTGTACAACTAACTGAAGAAGACATTGTTTCAATGTCAACCATCCTTGTGAACAGCAAGTATGAGGACTGCAGTAAGGTTGGGTTAAACCCCTTCTGTAAACTTAACCCGGCACCAGAGGTGAGAAACCCCTGACCTCTTTCTCTTTTGTGTTTTCCTCAGTAGTTTTAAATACTTGCATGACCTTTTATCCTGTTTATTTGTTTACAGGCCAAATCCGACTTCTAGAAAGCCAAGTATGACCACAAAGCTGCCAAGAAGCCTAGAGCCGCCGCCATAGCCGCCAGGAAGACGACCCGGAGGTCCAAGAAGAAAAGGAGCACTACTTCGGAACTGTTAAAGCTTGACGATGATTCTAAGTCGGAGGTAGCCCTTGACTCGCTTGGCCAGTTTTTTAATAACCTTATTGACACTGACTATTGCCAGGACGACACGGGGGCCAGTCAGGCCGTAGAAGAAGAGGTAACTATTTCCTCCGACTCAGCCCATTTGCCAAGACAGAAACTTCGACTGGTAACCCAGAAAGTAAGGTTTTCACACCCTTTGGCTTATTTGGACACTCATTTTCTTTTGAAAAAGCAGCAACATGAGAGCCGCCGTCAGGCTCGGAATAATGACGACGATGAACCGCCTTCCATTTTACAACAAACTCCTCGAAAGCGCCAGAATGAGGTTTCTTTCATCTTTATTTGTTGCTTTCATTAATGAATCTATTCCCTTGCCTCACTAACTTTATTTTACCTTTTACAGGAGGTTTCTCGCTCTTTTGGCGACTCATCTCAGACTCAGTTTCCGGCTTTCAAAACTGCTCCTGGGTATGGAAAAATCAGTTTTCCTCTATCTTTAGAACTGCATCATTGTACTAACAGACTCATAAAATCTTTCTTAGTGGTCAAGCCAAGTCCAAGAAGGCCAAGGTGATTAAACCGACGGAAGACCCGTCAGTTCTTGCACCTGAACCGGCCATGCCAACTTCTCCCCCTCGGACTGAAGCACCAGAAGACCCAGCTATTGATACTCAATTGGATCCTCCTGAGTCGTCAGCTGATGATACCATTGTTAATCCCTCTACCGCCAGACCATCCAGTTCAGCTAACCCGCCAACATCTTATGATCATGACGTTCTGATCACTGGCAGCAAATTTTTTGTGCCGGGTAATCCAACTGTGCTAGCCAAGCATTCTGCCAAACAGGAGGCCTTAGAAAGGCAGAAAGTACAGTTTGATATCTCTCGCTATACTCATCTGAATGCTAGTGACATACTGTCCGGCTATCTCAGTCATGTGCATTCCAGCCGTGAGTCGGAAATTGAGATGGTCAAGCAATTGCAGCTAAAACATGAGGTATGTTTTCCGGCTTATTTATACTCTGTCAGCCCCCAAGTCTTCAGAAATGATCCTGAATGATCTGTAGACTTTATGATATAGGTTGAAACTTTTCCTCTGAAAGTCCAATAGAGTAGCATAAACTTGACATGTAGTTCCCAAGGGCCGGCTCAATTTATCATAAATGAACCGGTACTTAACTTTATAATTGTCTTTTACTAGTCCCAATAAGTACTGCAATCCGACTCAATCTTGAAAAACTTTCTGAATATCATGCATTAGCCCCCAAGTGCCAAGTGTTGTTACTTTGTAAAACACTTGGGACTTGAAACATATAAGAGTCATAAAAAATTTCTTTGGCAGACATTAGCCCCCAAGTGTCAAGTGGTATTGCGGTGCAAAGTACTTGAGACTTGAACCCTTATAACTTTTAGTTTAAGCCTTGACATATATGTGTATGTTTTGCAGAACGCCCTATCTGAATTGGGCTCCCAATTAGTTGAAGCAAAGACCCGGCTGGCAGATCAAGAGGCAGAAATCAAAACTGCTGACTCTAAACTCCAATTAAGTCTTTCTGAGACGGAAAAATTAAAGACCAACTTGACTGCAAAGAAGAAATCCTGGGCCGAAGAAAAGATGTTGCTGGTTCAACGTGCCGAAACAGCTGAGGTGGCTCTTGAAGAGGTTACGTCAGAGCTCACCAACTTAAAGAACAGTGTCTCTCAAATGGTCTCCGCCATCTTCGGTAAGTCATTTGTATTAATCACTTATACCTTATTGTGACCAGGAATATAAACCACATGCTGAACCTTTGATGAAAATAACTCATAGGTCCACGAAGCCAAAATCTGAGCCAAGATAGTGTGACCAAGCTGAAGGCGGTTTATACCTTAGTGGAGCAGTTGTATACTGGTGCTCAACGAGCACTTGCTGCTATCTCCCCTGCCAACCAAGGACCCAACCGGCTGAGTGACATTTTGAAGAAATTATCGATCTTACCCGCCATGTTTCAAAAGGTCAAAGGATCCTGTGCCAGAGTCGGAGCCCTGACTGCTTTGAGCCGCTCCAAAGCCTGGGTGCCAGATCTAGACCCGGCGGATGTAGCTAAGGGGTACCCTACCGTGAAGGAAGACAGGACTCTATTTGAGCAAGATGACTTCATTGCCTGCGTGAGGGGAGTTCGACCTCAAGCTACCGTCCTTGGAGATGAGACCAACATCGATAAATATCAGCCGAGTTTTGATATGGAGAATAAGAAGATGGCGACTCCCTCTTATAAAGTGACGGTCTTATCCCGCCGGTTCGCCCACATACATTTGACCCAGAAATTGACCCGGCCGGCTTAATTGATGATGAGGCTAAATTCATTGCTCTGAACGGCTTTGATTGGTCCAATCCCTGCTTTCAACCAGTGGAGGGAGGTGAACCGGCCAGGGGGGAGTCATAACCATCTAAACAATCCAGCTTTTAGCTTAGGACCTGTCTTAAGAGAGAGAGAAACAATAACCTTTTGGGCTCTTAATGCCTTGTAATAGGTTAGTTTAAAAAACTGCATATTTTGCCGATGCCATCGTGCATAAGATGCCGTGTGTGACTCTTTGCTCCTGATGTCAATATATGCGTCACATCTATGGTTACATCTGTAATATTTCAACTTTGTTCCTATAGAAAAGGAAAAAACTGGCTTGGCGGTTTAGCACCGGACGGGTCAGAACACCCTGTACAGGACCAATGATTTTATCGTACTAGAAAAAACGGAACCAGACGTGAAATAAACAAGGTTGAAACAACATTTTATTAATGAAAAAACACAGAAAAATATGTTCATGAATAACACAGTCATACATGTGTTCTTTGCATCTGGACTACCAGTCTATATGACCCGGGTGATGAGGTTGATGACCCAGTTTTTTTAGAAGGCAATGCTTCTATATGCCTGATGACTATCATGCCTTGGCGGTTTATTGTCAAATAGTCCAGCCGGTGGAAAAAAAACATGCTCATCGTTTAGATTTGAGACAGACCAGTAAAATAAAATAGCAGATTTCAAACAACATAAATTAACTTTTTAACTAAAATTTGGGGGTTTCTGATTCGAATACGATCAGTAAACCGGATCAAAGGGGTTAAGCTAAGATTCGAATACGATCATATAGCCCCTAGTGGCTTTGGCGTTGCGCCGATCAAGAGGGTACCGACAGCTATGTTCTCTTTGGTTCGAATACAACCTATGTTTGAACAGGAAGCCCCCAAATGACCTTGAGAGGTTTTTAACGACCCTGATTCGAATACGATCCAAGTTGGACCCAAAAGGGGTTAAGCTATGATTCGGATACGATCAAGAAGCCCCCTAGTGAGTTTGGCTTTGAGCCGATCAAGAGGGTTACGACAGGTATGTTCTCTTTGGTTCGAATACGACCTATGTTTGAACAGGAAGCCCCCAAGTGATCATGAATTTTACAGCTAGATTCGAATACGATCATAAGCTGGACCAGAAAGGTTAAGCTAGATTCAGATATGATTAGCTCCTTAATAGTCATGGAAATATTAAAGATATATGATCTTTGAAGAGGAAAAAGGCAGAGGTCATGCTTTATTACTTATCATAATATACACAACATCAAAGTATGTACATGACGAGAGCCGGTAGCTCAGGTGTAGTATGGCCGAAGCTGAGCAATGTTCCACAGCCGGCGGGTCTCCTCCTCCAACTTACGTGAGTCTTTGTGCTCTCGAACGTCAATGATGTAATATGACCCATTTTTAAATTCTTACTGACCACAAAAGGTCCTTCCCAAGGCGGGGATAGTTTGTGTGGATCCGATAGATCCTGAATGAGCCGGAGCACCAGGTTACCTTCTTGAAAGGCCTGGACTTAACCCGACGGTTGTGATAATGGCACAGGTCCTGTTGATAAATTGCTGGTCGAGCCGCCACCAAGTCTCTCTCCTCATCTAACAAGTCAAGTGCATCCTGTCGGGCTTGTTCATTATTAGCTTCAACGTAAGCCGCCACACGAGGCGAGTCATGACGGATGTCACTAGGCAGCACCGCTTCCGCTCCATAAACCATGAAGAAAGGTGTATAACCTGTAGACCTGTTAGGAGTGGTGTTGATACTCCACAGCACTGAGGGTAATTCTTCTACCCAACAACCCGACGTCCGTTGTAAGGGAACCATAAGCCGGGGCTTGAGACCTTTTAAGATTTCCTAATTTTCTCTCTCAGCCTGACCATTAGATTGAGGGTGAGCTACGGAAGAAACATCGAGCCGGATATGCTCACATTGACAAAACTCCTCCATAGCACCTTAGACAAATTAGTGCCATTGTCAGTGATAATGCTGTGTGGAAAACCAAAGCGAAAAATCACCTTTTTCATGAACTGAACCGCCGTGGCTGCATCACACTTACTCACTGGCTCCGCCTCAACCCATTTTGTGAATTTGTCAACTGCCACTAAAAGATGTGTCTTTGTATCCTTAGACCTTTTGAAAGGTCCAACCATGTCAAGCCCCCAAACCGCAAACGGCCAAGTGATTGGAATCATCCACAACTCTTGAGCCGGCACATGCGCTCGTCATGCAAATTTTTGACATCCATCACACCTACTGACCAGATCCTCTGCATCAGCGTGAGACATTAACCAGTAAAAACCATGACGAAAAGCTTTGGCCACAAGAGACTTTGACCCGGCGTGATGACCATAATCCCCTTCATGGATCTCACGAAGTATTTCTTGACCTTCTTCAGGAGAAACACAACGCTGAAACGCTCTAGTGATGCTACGATGATACAACTCTCCGTCAGAAATCGTCATTGACTTGGACCGCCGGGTTATCTGTCGGGCCAGGGTCTCGTCCTCTGGCAACTCGCCCCGGGTCATGTAAGCCAGGAACGGTACTGTCCAATCTGGAATAATATGAGTAGCCGCCACTAACTGTGCCTCCGGGTCAGGAATGGCCAAATCTTCCTCTGTAGGCAACTTAACAGACGGGTTATGTAAAACATCCAAAAAGGTGTTAGGGGGTACCGGCTTACGCTGAGATCCCAACCGGCTTAAGGAATCGGCCGCTTCGTTCTTTCTACGGTCAATGTGTTCCACTTGATAACCCTTAAAATGCCCTGCAACAGCGTCGACCTCGCGGCGATAAGCCGCCATGAGAGGATCCTTGGAATCCCACTTGCCTGACACCCGTTGAGCCACCAAATCTGAATCGCCAAGGCACTAGACCCGGCTCAGACTCATTTCTTTAGCCGTTCGAAGACCATGGAGCAAGGCTTCATATTCTGCTGCGTTGTTAGTACAAGGAAACATCAATTGCAAGACATAACAAAACTTGTCCCCTCGAGGAGAAGTTAAAACAACTCCAGCCCCCGAGCCTTCCAACTGTCTGGACCCATCAAAATGAATCGTCTAATATGTGTTGTTTGGTTTCTCCTCTGGCATCTGCAACTCTGTCCAGTCGTTAATGAAGTCAACTAACACTTGAGATTTGATCGCAGTACGTGGCATATACTTCAAACCATGAGACCCAAGTTCAATAGCCCACTTGGCGACTCGTCTTGTGTCTTCTCTATTTTGAATGATTTCTCCTAGAGGAGCAGAGCTAACCACAGTGATTGGGTGACCCTGAAAGTAATGTTTGAGCTTTCGGCTTGCCATGAACACCCCATAAACGAGCTTCTGCCAATGTGGATATCTTTGTTTAGATTCAATCAGCACCTCACTGACGTAGTAAACTGGCCGTTGGGCTGGATGTTCTTTTCCATCCGCCTTGCGCTCCACAACAATGGCCACACTGATGGCACGTGAGTTAGCAGCTACATATAATAACAACGACTCTTTCTCAACCGGAGCAGCAAGAATCGGCGGCTCAACGAGCTATTTCTTAAGATCCTTAAAAGCAGAGTTAGCAGCATCACTCCAGACAAAGCCATCCGCCTTTTTCATCATTTGATACAAAGGCATCGCCTTCTCCCCTAACCGGCTTATGAACTGGCTTAAGGCAGCGAGGCGACCCGCCAGCCGCTGAACGTCATTGATGCACACCGGTTTGGCCAGAGATGTGATTGCCTTAATTTTCTCCGGGTTAGCCTCAATACCTCCGTTAGACACCAAAAAACCCAAGAGTTTGCCAGCTGGGACTCCAAAAACACACTTGGCCGGGTTAAGCATCATCTTGTAGACCCGGAGGTTATCAAAGGTCTCCTTCAGATCAGTTACCAAGGTTTCCTTCTCTCTGGATTTCACCACTATGTCGTCCACATAAGCATGAACGTTACGCCCAATCTGATTGTGAAGACAGTTTTGTACACATCGTTGATAAGTTATTGTTGGGGAACGTAGTAATTTCAAAAAAATTCCTACGCACACGCAAGATCATGGTGATGCATAGCAACGAGAGGGGATAGTGTGATCTACGTACCCTTGTAGATCGACAGCGGAAGCGTTAGCACAACGCGCTTGATGTAGTCGTACATCTTCACGGCCCGACCGATCAAGCACCGAAACTACGGCACCTCCGAGTTTTAGCACACGTTCAGCTCGATGATGATCCCCGGACTCCGATCTAGCAAAGCGTCGGGGAGGAGTTCTGTCAGCACGATGGCGTGGTGACGATCTTGATGTTCTACCGTCGCAGGGCTTCGCCTAAGCACCGCTACAATATTATCGAGGATTATGGTGGAAGGGGGCACCGTACACGGCTAAGAAAACGATCACGTGGATCAACTTGTGTGTCTAGGGGTGCCCCCTGCCCCCGTATATAAAGGAGCAAGGGGAGGAGGCCGGCCGGCCCTATTGGCGCGCCAAGGAGGAGTCCTCCTCCTAGTAGGAGTAGGACTCCTACTAGGAGGGGGAAAGGAAGTGGGGAGGGAGAAGGAAAGGGGGGCGCCGCCCCCCCCCCTCTCCTAGTCCAATTCGGACCAGGGGGAGGAGGCACGCGGCCCACCCTGGCTGCCCTTCTCTCTCCCCACTAAGGCCCATATGGCCCATTACTTCTCCGGGGGGGGGGGGTTCGGTAACCCTCCGGTACTCCGGTTTTCTCCGAAATCACCCGGAACACTTTCGGTGTCTGAATATAGTCGTCCAATATATCAATCTTTATGTCTCGACCATTTCGAGACTCCTCGTTATGTTCGTGATCACATCCGGGACTCCGAACTAACTTCGGTACATCAAAACTCATAAACTCATAATATAACTGACATCGAAACCTTAAGCGTGCGGACCCTACGGGTTCGAGAACAATGTAGACATGACCGAGACATGTCTCCGGTCAATAACCAATAGCGGAACCTGGATGCTCATATTGGCTCCCACATATTCTACGAAGATCTTTATCGGTCAGACCGCATAACAACATACGTTATTCCTTTTGTCATCGGTATGTTACTTGCCCGAGATTCGATCGTTGGTATCTCAATACCTAGTTCAATCTCATTACCAGCAAGTCTCTTTACTTGTTTCGTAATACATCATCTCGCAACCAACTCATTAGTTGCAATGCTTGCAAGGCTTATGTGATGTGCATTACCGAGAGGGCCCAAAGATACCTCTCCGACAATCGGAGTGACAAATCCTAATCTTGAAATACGCCAACCCAACATTTACCTTTGGAGACACCTATAGAGCTCCTTTATAATCACCCAGTTATGTTATGACGTTTGGTAGCACACAAAGTGTTCCTCCAGCAAACGGGAGTTGCATAATCCATAGTCATAGGAACATGTATAAGTCATGAAGAAAGCAATAGCAACATACTAAACGATCGGGTGCTAAGCTAATGGAATGGGTCATGTCAATCACATCATTCTTCTAATAATGTGATCCCGTTAATCAAATGACAACACATGTCTATGGTTAGGAAACATAACCATCTTTGATTAACGAGCTAGTCAAGTAGAGGCATACTAGTGACGTTTAGTTTGTCTATGTATTCACACAAGTATTATGTTTCCGGATAATACAATTCTAGCATGAATAATAAACATTTATCATGATATAAGGAAATAAAATAATAACATTATTATTGCCTCTAGGGCATATTTCCTTTAGTCTCCCACTTGCACTAGAGTCAATAATCTAGATTACACAGTAATGATTCTAACACCCATGGAGCTTTGGTGCTGATCATGTTTTGCTCGTGGAAGAGGCTTAGTCAACGGGTCTGCAACATTCAGATCCATATGTATCTTTCAAATCTCTATGTCTCCCACCTGGACTAGATCCCAGATGGAATTGAAGCGTATTTTGATGTGCTTGGTTCTCTTGTGAAATCTGGATTCTTTTGCCAAGGCAATTGCACTAGTATTGTCACAAAAGATTTTCATTGGACCCGATGCACTAGGTATGACACCTAGATCGGATATGAACTCCTTCATCCAGAATCCTTCGTTTGCTGCTTCCGAAGCAGCTATGTACTCCGCTTCACATGTAGATCCCGCCGCAACGCTTTGTTTAGAACTACACCAACTGACAGCTCCACCGTTTAATGTAAACACGTATCCGCTTTGTGATTTAGAATCATCCGGATCAGTGTCAAAGCTTGCATCAACGTAACCATTTACGATGAGCTCTTTGTCACCTCCATATATGAGAAACATATCCTTAGTCCTCTTCAGGTATTTCAGGATGTTCTTGACCGTTGTCCAGTGATCCACTCCTGGATTACTTTGGTACCTCCCTGCTAGACTTATAGCAAGACACACATCAGGTCTGGTACACAGCATTGCATACATGATAGAGCCTATGGCTGAAGCATAGGGAACATCTTTCATTTTATCTCTATCTTCTTCATTGGTCGGGCATTGAGTCTTACTCAATTTCACACCTTGTAACACAGGCAAGAATCCTTTCTTTGCTTGATCCATTTTGAACTTCTTCAAAATTTTGTCAAGGTATGTGCTTTGTGAAAGTCCAATTAAGCGTCTTGATCTATCTCTATAGATCTTAATGCCCAATATGTAAGCAGCTTCACCGAGGTCTTTCATTGAAAAACTCTTATTCAAGTATCCCTTTATGCTATTCAGATATTCTATATCATTTCCGATTAGTAATATGTCATCTACATATAATATCAGAAATGCTACAGAGCTCCCACTCACTTTCTTGTAAATACAGGCTTCTCCAAAAGTATGTACAAAACCAAATGCTTTGATCACACTATCAAAGCGTTTATTCCAACTCCGAGAAGCTTGCACCAGTCCATAAATGGATCGATGGAGCTTGCACACTTTGTTAGCTCCCTTTGGATTGACAAAACCTTCCGGTTGCATCATATACAACTCTTCTTCCAGAAATCCATTCAGGAATGCAGTTTTGACATCCATTTGCCAAATTTCATAATTATAAAATGCGGCAATTGCTAACATGATTCGGACAGACTTAAGCATCGCTACGGGTGAGAAGGTCTCATCGTAGTCAATCGCTTGAACTTGTCGAAAACCTTTTGCGACAAGTCGAGCTTTGTAGACAGTAATATTACCGTCAGCGTCAATCTTCTTCTTGAAGATCCATTTATTCTCAATTGCTTGCCGATCATTGGGCAAGTCAACCAAAGTCCATACTTTGTTCTCATACATGGATCCCATCTCAGATTTCATGGCTTCAAGCCATTTTGCGGAATCTGGGCTCACCATCGCTTCTTCATAGTTCGTAGGTTCATCATGATCTAATAGCATGACTTCTAGAACAGGATTACCGTACCACTATGGTGCGGATCTTACTCTGGTTGATCTACGAGGTTCAGTAGTATCTTGTTCTAAAGTTTCATGATCATCATCATTAGCTTCCTCACTAATTGGTGTAGGTGTTACAGAAACTGGTTTCTGTGATGTACTACTTTCCAATAAGGGAGCAAGTACAGTTACCTCATCAAGTTCTACTTTCCTCCCACTCACTTCTTTCGAGAGAAACTCCTTCTCTAGAAAGTTTCCGAATTTAGCAACAAAAGTCTTGCCTTCGGATCTGTGATAGAAGGTGTATCCAATAGTTTCCTTTGGATATCCTATGAAGAAACATTTCTCCGATTTGGGTTCGAGCTTATCAGGTTGAAGCTTTTTCACATAAGCATCGCAGCCCCAAACTTTTAGAAACGACAACTTTGGTTTCTTGCCAAACCACAGTTCATAAGGCGTCATCTCAACGGATTTTGATGGTGCCCTATTTAATGTGAATGCGGCCGTCTCTAGAGCCTATCCCCAAAACGATAGCGGTAAATCAGTAAGAGACATCATAGATCGCGCCATATCTAGTAAAGTACGATTACGACGTTCGGACACACCATCACGCTGTGGTGTTCCGGGTGGCGTGAGTTGCGAAACTATTCCGTTGTTTCAAATGTACACCAAACTCGTAACTCAAATATTCTCCTCCACAATCAGATCGTAGGAATTTTATTTTCTTGTTACGATGATTTTCAACTTCACTCTGAAATTCTTTGAACTTTTCAAACATTTCAGACTTATGTTTCATTAAGTAGATATACCCATATCTGCTTAAGTCATCTGTGAAGGTGAGAAAATAACGATATCCACCACGAGCCTCAACATTCATCGGACCACATACATCTGTATGTATGATTTCCAACAAATCTGTTGCTCTCTCCATAGTACCGGAGAACAGTGTTTTTGTCATCTTACCCATAAGGCACGGTTCGCAAGTACCAAGTGATTCATAATCAAGTGGATCCAAAAGTCCATCAGTATGGAGTTTCTTCATGCGCTTTACACCAATATGACCCGAACGGCAGTGCCACAAATAAGTTGCACTATCATTATCAACTCTGCATCTTTTGGCTTCAACATTATGAATATGTGTGTCACTACTATCGAGACTTAATAAGAATAGACCACTCTTTAAGGGTGCATGACCATAAAAGATATTACTCATATAAATAGAACAACCATTATTCTCTGATTTAAATGAATAACCGTCTCGCATTAAACAAGATCCAGATATAATGTTCACGCTTAACGCTGGCACCAAATAACAATTATTTAGGTCTAATACTAATCCCGAAGGTAGATGTAGAGGTAGTGTGCCGACCCCGATCACATCGACTTTGGAACCATTTCCCACGCGCATCATCACCTCGTCCTTAGCCAATCTTCGCTTAATCTGTAGTCCCTATTTCGAGTTGCAAATGTTAGCAACAGAACCAGTATCAAATACCCAGGTGCTACTGCGAGCATTAGTAAGGTACACATCAATAACATGTATATCACATATACCTTTGTTCACCTTGCCATCCTTCTTATCCGCCAAATACTTGGGGCAGTTCCGCTTCCAGTGACCAGTCTGCTTGCAGTAGAAGCACTCAGTTTCAGGCTTAGGTCCAGGTTTGGGTTTCTTCTCTTGAGTAGCAATTTGCTTGCTGTTCTTTTTGAAGTTCCCCTTCTTCTTTCCTTTGCCCTTTTTCTTGAAACTAGTGGTCTTGTTGACCATCAACACTTGATGCTCCTTCTTGATTTCTACCTCTGCAGCTTTCAGCATTGCGAAGAGCTCGGGAATAGTCTTATTCATCCCTTGCATATTATAGTTCATCACGAAGCTCTTGTAGCTTGGTGGCAGTGATTGGAGAATTCTGTCAATGACGCAATCATCTGGAAGATTAACTCCCAATTGAATCAAGTGATTATTATACCCAGACATTTTGAGTATATGCTCACTAACAGAACTGTTCTCCTCCATCTTGCAGCTATAGAACTTATTGGAGACTTCATATCTCTCAATCCGGGCATTTGCTTGAAATATTAACTTCAACTCCTAGAACATCTCATATGCTCCATGACGTTCAAAACGTCGTTGAAGTCCCGATTCTAAGCCGTAAAGCATGGCACACTGAACTATCGAGTAGTCATTAGCTTTGCTCTGCCAGACGTTCATAACATCTGGTGTTGCTCCAGCAGCAGGCCTGGCACCCAGCGGTGCTTCCAGGACGTAATTCTTCTGTGCAGCAATGACGATAATCCTCAAGTTATGGACCCAGTCCGTGTAATTGCTACCATCATCTTTCAACTTTGCTTTCTCAAGGAACGCATTAAAATTCAACGGAACAACAACACGGGCCATCTATCTACAATCAAACATAAACAAGCAAGATACTATCAGGTACTAAGTTCATGATAAATTTAGGTTCAATTAATCATATTACTAAAGAACTCCCACTTAGATAGACATCCCTCTAATCCTCTAAGTGATTACGTGATCCAAATCAACTAAACCATGTCCGATCATCACGTGAGATGGAGTAGTTTCATTGGTGAACATCACTATGTTGATCATATCTACTATATGATTCACGCTCGACCTTTCGCTCTCCGTGTTCCGAGGCCATATATGTATATGCTTGGCTTGTCAAGTATAACCTGAGTATTCCGCGTGTGCAACTGTTTTGCACCCGTTGTATTTGAACATAGAGCCTATCACACCCGATCATCACATGATGTCTCAGCACGAAGAACTTTCGCAACGGTGCATACTCAGGGAGAACACTTCTTGATAATTAGTGAGAGACCATCTTAAAATGCTACCGTCAATCAAAGCAAGATAAGATGCATAAAAGATAAACATCACATGCAATCAATATAAGTGATATGATATGGCCATCATCATCTTGTGCTTGTGATCTCCATCTTCGAAGCACCGTCGTGATCACCATCGTCACCGGCACGACACCTTGATCACCATCGTAGCATCGTTGTCGTCTCGCCAATCTTATGCTTCCACGACTATCGCTACCGCTTAGTGATAAAGTAAAGCATTACAGCGTAATTGCATTGCATACAATAAAGCGACAACCATATGGCTCCTGCCAGTTGCCGATAACTTGGTTACAAAACATGATCATCTCATACAATAAAATTTAGCATCATGTCTTAACCATATCACATCACAACATGCCCTACAAAAACAAGTTAGACGTCCTCTACTTTGTTGTTGCAAGTTTTACGTGGCTGCTATGGGCTTAAGCAAGAACCAATCTTACCTACGCATCAAAACCACAATGATAGTTTGTCAAGTTGGTGCTGTTTTAACCTTCGCAAGGACCGGGCGTAGCCACACTCGGTTCAACTAAAGTTGGAGAAACTGACACCCGCTAGCCACCTTTGTGCAAAGCACGTCGGGAGAACCCGTCTCGCGTAAGCATACGCGTAATGTCGGTCCGGACCGCTTCGTCCAACAATACCGCTGAACCAAAGTATGACATGCTGGTAAGCAGTATGACTTATATCGCCCACAACTCACTTGTGTTCTACTCGTGCATATAACATCAACACATAAAACCTAGGCTCGGATGCCACTATTGGGGAACGTAGTAATTTCAAAAAAAATCCTACGCACACGCAAGATCAGGGTGATGCATAGCAACGAGAGGGGAGAGTGTGATCTACGTACCCTTGTAGACCGATAGCGGAAGCGTTAGCACAACACGGTTGATGTAGTCGTACGTCTTCACGACCCGACCGATCAAGCACCAAAACTACGGCACCTCCGAGTTTTAGCACATGTTCAGCTCGATGACGATCCCCGAACTCCGATCCAGCAAAGCATCGGGGAAGAGTTCCGTCAGCATGACGGCGTGGTGACGATCTTGATGTTCTACCATCGCAGGGCTTCGCCTAAGCACCGCTACAATATTATCGAGGATTATGGTGGAAGGGGGCACCGCACACGGCTAAGAAAATGATCACCTGGATCAACTTGTGTGTCTAGGGGTGCCCCCTGCCCCCGTATATAAAGGAGCAAGGGGAGGAGGCCGGCCGGCCCTATTGGCGCGCCAAGGAGGAGTCCTCCTCCTAGTAGGAGTAGGACTCCTACTAGGAGGGGGAAAGGAAGTGGGGAGGGAGAAGGAAAGGGGGGCGTCGCCCCCCTCTCCTAGTCCAATTCGGACCAGGGGGAGGAGGCGCGCGGCCCACCTTGGCTGCCCTTCTCTCTCTCCACTAAGGCCCATATGGCCCATTACTTCTCCCGGGGGGTTCCGGTAACCCTTCGGTACTCCGGTTTTCTCCGAAATCACCCGGAACACTTCCAGTGTCCGAATATAGTCGTCCAATATATCAATCTTTATGTCTCGACCATTTCGAGACTCATCGTTATGTCCGTGATCACATCCGAGACTCCAAACTAACTTCGGTACATCAAAACTCATAAACTCATAATATAACTAACATCGAAACCTTAAGCGTGCGGACCCTACGGGTTCGAGAACAATGTAGACATGACCGAGACATGTCTCCGGTCAATAACCAATAGCGGAACCTGGATGCTCATATTGGCTCCCACATATTCTACGAAGATCTTTATCGGTCAGACCGCATAACAACATATGTTATTCCTTTTCTCATCGGTATGTTACTTGCCCGAGATTCGATCGTCGGTATCTCAATACCTAGTTCAATCTCGTTACCGGCAAGTCTCTTTACTCGTTTCGTAATACATCATCTCGCAACCAACTCATTAGTTGCAATGCTTGCAAGGCTTATGTGGTGTGCATTACCGAGAGGGCCCAGAGATACCTCTCTGACAATCGGAGTGACAAATCCTAATCTCGAAATACGCCAACCCAACATTTACCATTGGAGACACCTGTAGAGCTCCTTTATAATCACCCAGTTACATTGTGACGTTTGGTAGCACACAAAGTGTTCCTCCGGCAAACGGGAGTTGCATAATCTCATAGTCATAGGAACATGTATAAGTCATGAAGAAAGCAATAGCAACATACTAAACGATCGGGTGCTAAGCTAATGGAATGGGTCATGTCAATCACATCATTCTTCTAATAATGTGATCCCGTTAATCAAATGACAGCACATGTCTATGGTTAGGAAACATAACCATCTTTGATTAACGAGCTAGTCAAGTAGAGGCATACTAGTGACGTTTAGTTTGTCTATGTATTCACACAAGTATTATGTTTCCGGATAATACAATTCTAGCATGAATAATAAACATTTATCATGATATAAGGAAATAAAATAATAACATTATTATTGCCTCTAGGGCATATTTCCTTCAGTTGCTTGGGCACTTTTCTGTCCAAAAGGCATAAACACATAGCAGAAAGCTCCAAACGGAGTGATGAAAGTTGTCTTCTCCTGGTCCTTAACCGCCATCTTGATCTGATGATAACCTGAATATGCATCCAAAAAACTCAAATGCTCGCAACCCGCCGTAGCATCAATGATCTGATCAATACGAAGGAGAGCAAAAGGATCGGCCGGACAAGCCTTGTTCAAATCGGTGTAATCCACACACATACGCCAGGTGCCATTCTTTTTTAGTAAAAGCACCGGGTTAGCCAACCACTCTGGGTGAAAAACTTCAACAATGAACCTGGCCGCCAAGAGCCGGGCCACCTCTTCTCCAATGGCCTTGCGCCTTTCCTCGTTAAACTGTCGAAGAAACGGCCTGACGGGCTTGAATTTCGGATCAATATTTAGAGTGTGCTCAGCGAGTTCTCTCGGGACACCCGGCATGTCAGAAGATTTCCATGCAAAGATGTCCAGGTTCTCATGGATGAACTCGATGAGCATGCTTTCCTATTTTGGATCCAAGTTGGCACTGATGATGAACTGTTTGGATGAGTCGCCAGGCAAAAAATCAACCATCTTGGTGTCATTAGCTGACTTGAATTTCAATGCCGGTTTATGCTCCGTAGTTGGCTTCTTCAAAGACGTCATGTCTGTCGGGTCAACATTATCTTTATAAAACTTTAGCTCCTTTGTCGCACAAACAGACTCAACATAAGCGGCATCACCTTCTTCACATTCCAGGGCTATTTTCTGGCTTCCATGTACTGTGATGGTGCCTTTATAACCTGGCATCTTGAGCTGTAGATACACATAACACGGCCGAGCCATGAACTTGGCATAAGCCGGCCGTCCAAACAGAGCATGATATGGGCTTTTGATCTTAACCACCTCAAAAGTTAACTTCTCAGCCCTGGAATCATATTCATCCCCAAAGGCTACTTCCAGTTCAATCTTACCAACTGGGTATGCCGACTTACCAGGCACAACACCATGAAAAACAGTGTTGGATTGTTTAAGACTCTTATCAGTCAACCCCATCCGACGAAACGTCTCATAATAGAGGATGTTAATGCTATTGCCTCCGTCCATGAGCACCTTAGTGAACTTATATCCACCAACCTGAGGTGGCACCACCAAGGCCAAGTGACCCGGATTATCAACCCGGGGAGGGTGATCTTCTCTGCTCCACACAATAGGTTGTTCCGACCACCTCAAATAATGTGGAATCGCCGGCTCAACGACATTGACAACCCTCTTATGAAGCTTCTGGTCCCTCTTGCATAAACTAGTGGTCAATATGTGGTACTGCCCACTATTCAACTGTTTTGGGTTGCTCTAATACCCAGACTGTTGCTGCTGTTGCTGCTGATTACTTTGGCCGGGTTGCTGATTATAAACACCCTGGTTACCCGGATGTCCCTGACCGTGAAAACCGCCTCCGCCTGAACCGCCGCCAGGTCCATGGCTACCATCAAACATGTTGGAATTTTTAAATGCCTTCATGATCGTACAGTCCTTCCACATATGGGTAGCTAGCTTCTCCTGGGTGCCATGTCTTGGACAAGGTTCATTCAGTAGTTGCTCGAGGGTGGGACCTGACCCACCTGACCGAGGAGGTGGCCTACCCTTGCGCCGTTAGTTGTTGCCCTGTGTATTGGTTTTAGCCACAAACTCGTCAGCCTTACGTTTATTACCTCCTTGATTCGCCGGGTTATGCTGGTGACCCTTGTCGTTGCCGTTCTTCTTTCCCTTCCCTGTTTTTTCTTCATCAGACATGGGATCCTTGGTACTGTCAGAATCAGCATATTTGACCAAGGCCGCCATCAACTGGCCCATGTCATTACAGTCACGCTTGAGCCACCCCAGCTTCTGTTTCAGAGGTTCAAAACGGCAATTTTTCTACAACATTAAGACCGCCGAGCCGGCATCCATCTTATCAGATGAATGTATTATCTCCTTGACCCGGCGCACCCAATGGGTCGTGGACTCACCCTCCTCTTGCTTACAATTAGTCAAGTCCACGATTGACATAGGTTGTTTACATGTGTCCTTGAAGTTCTGAATGAACCGGGTCTTTAACTCCGCCCATGAGCCGATGGAATTGGGTGCCAACCCTTTCAACCAAGTGCGAGCCATTCCATCCAACATCATAGTGAAATACTTAGCCATTGCTGCATCACTGACCTCCAACAGCTCCATCGCCATCTCATAACTTTCAATCCATGCCCCAGGCTGCAAGTCGGTCGTGTAATTAGGCACCTTGTGAGGCCCTTTAAAGTCTTTTGGCAAGCGCTCATTATGTATAGCTGCCACCAGGCAAGGGACACCTCCTGTTCTTGTGGCTACTCCTACCTCAATAGAGGTTGTCGGATAAGCCGGAAAAGCCTGATGAGCCGCCTGCTCAGCTGCCAGTTGAGCTGGCCGCTCAGCCTCTTGACGGACTCTCTCCTGATCTGCCAAGTTAAGGGCTCCACCCTGCGCCGTCTCATGCCTACGCGGTTGGTTACGGCGTTGAGCGTTGCTCGACATAGCGGCTGAGTCCATATGCCTGCTATAGCTCGTGCTCCGGCTTGGGCGAGGGGTTGAATGGATTCTGTCTCAACTATAAGAGTACGCATCCTGCTGCGCCAGAGCCGTCTGAAGAAGTTCTCTCACCCTTCATGTTTCAATTGCTGTCGGAGAGTCGCCTTCCATCGGGAGAGCCGCCAAACGAGCCGACGCAACAATGAGATTCTCCAAAGGGTTAGAAAAGTGACCCGATGGTATTGGTGTGTAATGAGGCAGAACGGTATTCATATGAGGTGGCTCCATGGCCCGCGGTTGAACCGGCGCTCCAGCCCCGAGTGTCGTGATCCAGTTTGCCTCCAGCGGGTTACTTGGACCAGCCCCGGGTGTGTGGAAAAGGTTCCTAGGATCGTACGTCAGAGGCAGACGTGACTGAGTTTTCTGGTGCCTTCTCTTCATGGCCTCGTTTGACGTGTTTAGATCCACCGAGAGCCGAAAAGTCTCCGCTTGAAGATGCTAAGCACGAGCATCCAAAGCCGCCCGCTCCGCGGCCATCCTGACCTCTTCTGCTGCTAAATTTTCCTTGGCCTGTGCCATCTCTTCGCGTAGCCGTGCCACCTCCGCGTCATGCTGACCCTTATCCGCCGGCTCCACCACAACAGTCAGCAGAGCCGTCAACTTATCCATGAGGTCCATTAGTACCTGAGCCGGGGGGCGCGCGGGGTCTCCTGACCCGGCTGCTGCCGACCCGATGGTTATTGTTGCTGCAGCCGTAGAGTTCTGCCCGGTTTGAGTGCCAGCCATGAAAACTCCGGTTCGATTCGGTGGCTCAGAGAGGTCCAGAATACTGCTGCCATCGGAACAGCCCCCAAGCACGCCATCTTGTAGATGATACAAAGAATCTGTCTCGCCTGAGGACGACTCACCGTCGGAACAGATGGTCGTCTCACCGCCATCCACTGATTCTTAAGAAAACTCACCTTCATGGATGCAACCCACGAAGGCATGCCTTACGGCAGGTTGTGCCCTAGCAGATCTCACGCGCTGAGCCGTCTCGATGAGGTTGGTGCAAACGTCCGGCTCAGGGCCCGACCCGCCGATGAAGACATGGATTCCGCCAAAGGGGACCCGGTACCCGTACTGAATTGAGCCGGCCTCGGGGCCCCAGCCTTCATCATCGATGTAGAGCTTGCCACGACGACTCTTGGTCATCCGGCCCACAACGTATCCCTTGAGCCCTTCGAAGTTGCCCTTCAAAAACTCAAATCCACCGTGTGCTGGCCCCACGGTGGGCGCCAACTGTCGTGGAATATAATTGTCACGGCAGATGTCCTAGCAAAAGGACTTAGTTGTAGGGACATTGCAACTAGGAAGCTTAAAGGGGTTAATCGGGACAAAGGACACGAGAGGATTATACTAGTTCGGCCCCTTACGATGAAGGTAAAAGCCTACGTCTAGTTGTGTTGGAATTGCTGGGGTTTCGATGACCAAGGAGCTAATCCGCTAGCTTGGCTATCAATCTCTTGTTTCTTGTCCTAAGCCGTCGCCGGGTCGTCCCCTTATATACATGGGTTGATGCCTGGCGGCCTACAGAGTCCCGGCCGGCTCATAAAACGTGTCCGGCTCGGTGACTTCTTTTATATGTCTTTCTTTACAAGTCTTTCTTTACATATGGCGGTTTACAATATTGGGCCTTAAGCCACCTCTAGGCTTAGGCCTTCTACAAGTCTTAATAAACTATCACCTTGAATATTACTGGGCTTCTTTTGTAACCCGCCATTGGGGTTGACCCGGCCCCTCCTGGGCGGGTCTTACCTGGTAGCTATATTCCCAACAGGTTGCATTTCGTTTTGCCTCTTTTATTAGTTTAATAACACATTTACGGGGAAATACATATATTACAGAGAAAATACGTGTGTTAAAAAAACTACTCTCATGAATTTAGAAAATGGTCCTGGACTTCTAAAAAATGAGCATTTGTTTTTAAAAATGATTACAAATTTGAAAAGTGTTCTTGGATTCAAAAAAATGTCGATGGATTTTTTTAAGATTCTAAAATTTCTCATGTTTTTATAAACTCAAATTATTCAATAGTTTTGAATATGATCATGCTTAAAAATGTTCAATAACTTAGTAAGTGTTCATGTATTTTAAAAAGTGAAAAAATAAAAGGAAATGAGAGTGAAAACTTTAAAAACAAAATAAAATAAAAGACCAAATAAAAAATTGTATGAGAAAAAACAAAAAAGGAAACAAAATGGAAAAATAGAACAAACACCGAAAATCGCTAAAAATTAGAGGAAAAGAAAAATAAACAAATCGGTGGGTGTAATTTGGGGTACGATTCCGTGCTTAGGGTGTAGAATAGGATTTTGCACCCATCACAAACATAGATCTTGTGGCCTAAATATCTTGCTTGTGTCTGTCATGGAACCAACATCGCTTAGTTCATATATGACGCAAGGTGCTTAAAGAGTTGGTTGTAAAATTAAAATTTGTTTTTTTAAACACCGATGCCTATGGCTATAGCACTGGTGCCTAAGTAAACGTATGTGCTATACAAATAAGATATTTTTATGAGTGTGCACCCCTTGGAGGATGTGTAGGATGCCAGCACACAACACATTTCAAGTGTTTGCGGCGTGGTTTCCATCTCAATCCATGCTCTTTATCCGTAAATTTCGCATGACGGGCTAGTTTGCACTCGGGAAACTTGTTTCCCAATTTAATTGTTTTATATTTTTTGTGGTCGTTTTTTTCAGTTTTAATGGCCACTTGCGTCTTGTCAATCACAACGCCTTCAACACGAAATACTTTTATAAGTGATCCCAAATGAGGGGCATAGGTCGAAAAGCGTTTTTCGTGCATGTGTTGTGTTGCGCCGACTCACAACTTCTTTGGCACTTACAAGCTAGACATTATAGTTTCAAGAGGGCCTAACGGTTCCTTCTCCCAACCCTAGCCACCACGTAAGATCATGTCCACACCGCCACCTAAGTTTTCCGTCTTTATCATTACCTAAATCCAGTTCCAGATGTAGACATAACCTTCTTCCCTAGAAACCTATGATTTATCAAACCCAGGAAGTAAATTAAGCTTGACAAGGAAATATTTGCAAACACTTGTTATCTCAAGACGTTCCAGTTTCTCTGACTAACAATATTCACACAGGTTGTAGCAATATAAAATAAATAGGCCAGAGCTAAGATCTCAAGGGGAGGATCTGCTTCACACTCTTAGCGGGTCCTTTCCTATTAAGGATATTGGTTATCTCGCTTACTTTCTTGATATTGAAGCCACCTACAATTCAGGGAAAATGGTGCTCTCTTAGCGTAAGTATGCCGATGACCTACCTCACCATGCACATATCGATCGACCCCCCACTGGCTCAGGGTATGGCGTATCGCAAAATGGATGAAACAGAGTTCTCTTCGACCGCCTATGATCGAAAGGGGGTTATGCTCATCGGTAGGGGTTTGGCTTACCGCAAAACGGACAAAACAGACTTTTGTTCAACCGCCTATGGTCGAAATGGGGTCCTATCGAATGGGAGGGGTCTGGCCACCGCAAAATGGAGGAAAGATACTTCTCGTCAACTGCCTACGGTCGAAATGGGGTCTTGTTCATCGGTAGGGGTGTGGCGTACCGCAAAACGGTACTCTACACGCTACTGTTCATCCACTATCGACTTCCTATAGCCTCCACGGGGTCCTGTTCATCGACCCCTAAGTGGCAGGGTGTGGCGTACCGCGGCACGGCTTCCTCGGGGTCTTGATCATCCAGCGCCAACCGCCTACTACCACAGGGTCCTTCTCATCCAACCCCCACCGACTGGGGTGGGGCGTGCTACCTCTTGAGCACTGCGTTGGTTTTCCCTTGAAGAGGAAAGGGTGATGCAGTAAAGCAACGTAAGTATTTCCCTCAGTTTTTGAGAACCAAGGTATCAGTCCAGTAGGAGACCACGCGTGAGTCACCTCGTACCTACACAAACAAATAAGAACCTCGCAACCAACACGATAAAGGGGTTGCCAATCCCTTCACGGCCACATGCAAGAGTGAGATCTGCTAGAGATAATAATAAGATAATTTTTTTGGTATTTTTATAATATAGATTGAAAGTAAAGATTGCAAAATAAAATAGATTGGAAACTTGTATGATGGAGAATAGACTCGGGGGCCATAGGTTTCACTAGTAGCTTCTCTCAAGATAGCATAAGTATTACGGTGGGTGAACAAATTACTGTCGAGCAATTGATAGAAAAGCGAATAATTATGAGAATATCTAGGTATGATCATGTATATAGGCATCACGTCTGTGACAAGTAGACCGACTCCTGCCTGCATCTACTACAATTACTCCACACATCGACCGCTATCCAGCATGCATCTAGAGTATTAAGTTCATAAGAACAGAGTAATGCCTTAAGCAAGATGACATGATGTAGAGGGATAAACTCATGCAATATGATGTAAACCCCAACTGTTTATCCTCGATGGCAAAAATACAACACGTGTCGTTTCCCTTTCTGTCACTAGGATCAAGCACCGCAAGATTGAACCCAAAGCTAAGCACTTCTCCCATTGCAAGAAAGATCAATCTAATAGGCCAAACCAAACTGATAATTCAAAGAGACTTGCAAAGATAAACCAATCATACATAAAAGAATTCAGAGAAGATTCAAATATTGTTCATAGATAAACTTGATTATAAACCCACAATTCATCGGATCTCGACAAGCACACCGCAAAAGAAGATTACATCGAATAGATCTCCAAGAGAATCAAGGAGAACTTTGTATTGAGATCCAGAGAGAGAGAAGAAGCCATCTAGCTACTAGCTATGGACCCGAAGGTCTGAAGTAAACTACTCACACATCATCGGAGGGGCCATGGAGTTGATGTAGAGGCCCTCCGTGATCAATGCCCCCTCCGGCGGAGCTCCGGAAAAGGCCCCAAGATGGGATCTCTTGGGTACAGAAGGTTGCGGCGGTGGAAATAGGGTTTCATGGTGCTCCTGGATGTTTGCGGGGTATATGGATATATATAGGAGGAAGAAGTAGGTCGGTGGAGCAACGAGGGGCCCATGAGGGTGGAGGGCGCGCCCAGGGGGGTGGGCGCGCCTCCCTGCGTCGTGGCCACCTTGAACCTTCCTTGACTTCAACTCCAAGTCTCATGGATCACATTCGTTCCAAAAATCACGCTCCCGAAGGTTTCATTCCGTTTGGACTCCGTTTGATATTCCTTTTCTGCGAAACAATGAAACAAGGGGAAAATAGGAATTGGCATTGGGCTCTAGGTTAATAGGTTAGTCCAAAAAATAATATAGAAGTGT
The DNA here is from genome assembly GCF_018294505.1 of Triticum aestivum. NCBI lineage: Eukaryota > Viridiplantae > Streptophyta > Magnoliopsida > Poales > Poaceae > Triticum > Triticum aestivum. The sequence goes on along the minus strand of NC_057803.1, from coordinate 555,401,232 downwards.
AAAATAAAGCCGATAAACATCCAAAACAGATAATACAATAGCATGGAACAATCAAAAATTATAGATACATTGGAGACGTATCAAGCATCCCCAAGCTTAATCCCTACTCATCCTCGAGTAGGTAAATGATAAAAACGGAATTTTTTGATGTGGAATGCTTCCTAACATATTTCTCAATGTATTTTTTCTTTATTGTGGCATGAATGTTCAGATCTCAAAGATTCAAGATAAAAGTTTAATATTGACATAGAAATAATAATACTTCAAGCATACTAACTAAGCAATCATGTCTTCTCAAAATAACATGGCTAAAGAAAGTTATCCCTACAAAATCATATAGTCTGGCTATGCTCTATCTTCATCACACAAAATATTAAATCACGCACAACCCCGATGACAAGCCAAGCAATCGTCTCATACTTTTGATGTTCTCAAACTTTTTCAATTTTCACGCAATACATGATCATGAGCCATGGATATAGCACTATGGTGGAATATAATGGTGGTTGTGGAGAAGACAAAAAGGAGAAGATAGTCTCACATCAACTAGGCGTATCAATGGGCTATGGAGATGCCCATCAATAGATATCAATGTGAGTGAGTAGGGATTGCCATGCAACGGATGCACTAGAGCTATAAGTGTATGAAAGCTCAACAAAAGAAACTAAGTGGGTGTGCATCCAACTTGCTTGCTCACGAAGACCTAGGGAAATTTGAGGAAGCCCATCATTGGAATATACAAGCCTAGTTCCATAATGTAAATTTTCCACTAGTTTATGAAAGTGACAACATAGGAGACTCTCTATCATGAAGATCATGGTGCTACTTTGAAGCACAAGTGTGGAACAAGGATAGTAACATTGTCCCTTCTCTCTTTTTCTCTTATTTTTTATTTATTATTTGGGCCTTCTTTCTTTTTTTTTCTTTTGGCCTCTTTTCCTTTTTTTCGTCCGGAGTCTCATCCCGACTTGTGGGGGAATCATAGTCTCCATCATCCTTTCCTCACTGGGACAATGCTCTAATAATGATGATCATCACACTTCTTTGTACTTACAACTCAAGAATTACAACTCAATACTTAGAACAAAATATGACACTATGTGAATGCCTCCGGCGGTGTACCAGGATATGCAATGAATCAAGAGTGACATGTATGAAAAAATTATGAATGGTGGCTTTGCCACAAATACGATGTCAACTACATGATCATGCAAAGCAATATGACAATGATGAAGCGTCATAACAAACAGAACGGTGGAAAGTTGCATGGCAATATATCTCGGAATGGCTATGGAAATGCCATAATTGGTAGGTATGGTGGCTGTTTTGAGGAGGGTATATGGTGCGTTTTTGGTACCGGCGAAAGTTGCGTGGTACTAGAGAGGCCAGCAATGGTGGAAGGGCAAGAGTGCGTATAATCCATGGACTCAACATTAGTCATAAAGAACTCACATACTTATTGCAAAAATCTATTAGTTATCGAAACAAAGTACTACACACATGCTCCTAGGGGGATAGATTGGTAGGAAAAGACCATCGCTCGTCCCCGACCGCCACTCATAAGGAAGGCAATCAATAAATAAATCATGCTCCGACTTCATCACATAACGGTTCACCATACGTGCATGCTACGAGAATCACAAACTTCAACACAAGTATTTCTCAAATTCACAACTACTCAACTATCATGACTCTAATATCACCATCTCCGTATCTCAAAACAGTCATCAAGTATCAAACTTCTCTTAGTATTCAATGCACTTATGTGAAAGTTTTTATTATGCCTAAAATAAAATTGCCATGTTGTTCTGAAGGACTCTCAAAATAATATAAGTGAAGCATGAGAGATTGATTATTTCTATAAAATAGAACCACCGTCATGCTCTAAATGATATAAGTGAAGCACTAGAGCAAAAACTATATAGCTCAAAAGATATAAGTGAGGCACATAGAGTATTCTAATAAATTACAACTTATGTGTGTATCTCTCAGAAGGTGTGTACAACAAGGATGATTGTGGTAACCTAAAAAGCAAAGACTCAAATCATACAAGACGCTCCAAACAAAACACACATCATGTGGCGAATAAAAATATAGTTCCAAGTAAACTTACCGATGAACGAAGACAAAAGAGGGGATGCCTTCCGGGGCATCCCCAAGCGTAGGCTTTTTGGTGTCCTTGGATTTACCTTGGGGTGCCTTGGGCATCCCCAAACTTAGGCTCTTTCCATTCCTTGTTTCCATAATCCATCAAATCTTTACCCAAAACTTGAAAACTTCACAACACAAAACTTAACAAGAAAATCTCGTGAGCTCCGTTAGCGAAAGAAACCAAAACACCACTTCAAGGTACTGTAATGAACTCATTATTTATTTATATTGGTGTTAAACCTACTGTATTCCAACTTCTCTATGGTCTATAAACTCTTTTACTAGCCATAGATTCATCAAAATAAGCAAACAACACACGAAAACAGAATCTGTCAAAAACAGAATAGTCTGTAGTAATCTGTAACTAACACAAACTTCTGGAACCCCAAAAATTCTAAAATAAAGTGCTGGACGTGAGGAATTTATATATTAATCATCTGCAAAAATAATTAACTAAATATCACTCTCCAATAAAAAATGGCAGCAATTCTCGTGAGCGCTAAAGTTTCTGTTTTTTACAGCAAGATCAAAAAGACTTTCCCCAAGTCTTCCCAACGGTTCTACTTGGCGCAAACACTAATTAAACACAAAAAACACAACCAAAACAGAGGCTAGATAAATTATTTATTACTAAAAAGGGGCAAAAAGCAAGGAATAAAAATAAAATTGGGTTGCGTCCCAACAAGCGCTATCGTTTAACGCCCCTAGCTAGGCATAAAAGTGAAGATAGATCTAGGTATTGCCACGATAATGATAAGGTAAATCACGAGAACTCATCTCATACTCCCTATGTTCAGCAGCAAGCTATCTTTGTGGCAAACAAAAGTAATCAAAAGGGCTAAATTTAATGGGACAAAATCCCCCAAGATCAAGCTCGGGAGGTATTGGTTCCTCCTTTGGCCCCTCATATTGCACAACCAATTCATCATTATAAGCATTCTTTTGGAAAAAAGTCATGAGTCTTTGTTCAAGGGAAAAACCTAGCCCATTGTTCTGGATGGCAAAATTATCATTAAGTTCAGAGATCCTATTAACAAGAGCATCAGTAGGAACCTTTTTTTCTAAGGTTTTCATTAAAAGCAACATGATCTAATGATCGTAAACACATAATGTCTTCTTGATAGAAAAGTATTGCTTCTATGGGAGGACGGCCAACATCCACCCTATAATGCAAAAAAAAATTCATTGGCTTCTTTTATTATAAATCTGAACTCATGAGCTAAAAAGATGGTAGCATCTCGCTTAACAAAAGAATGCTCAATATTAGAAAATTTTAGGAAAATCCTTTGTATGGAAGGATGCATATGTAAAAATTGTCTTTCAAGTTCAACTATGAGCAAAGATATAGCATCTGCGAGACTACTAGTTTTATGAAGAATAAATCCACTCATGGTGGGCAAAGCACCGGCACAAGTAAAGAAATCTTGAATAACTCCCTTCCCAATAATATTACCGCTACCAATGTGAAACGTTTTAGTGTGCAAAATAATAGGATTTTCAAGAGGATCATCAATAGAATCAAAGTTTTCCATATTATTATCCTTATCAATGATAACCTCCCCGGTTTCAGACATGATGGCAACAAATTGCAGAAAGAACGAGCACACAGAAGGCGGGAAGGAAAAAGAGGCGAACAGAAAGAGAGGACGAATAAAGCGGCAACGGTGAAGTGGGGGGAGGAAAACGAGAGGCAAATGGAAAATAATGTAATGCGAAGGATAAGAGTTATGATGGGTACTTGGTATGTCTTGACTTGGCGTAGATCTCCCCGGCAACAGCGCCAGAAATCCTTCTCGCTTCCTCTTGAGCACTACGTTGGTTTTCCCTTGAAGAGGAAAGGGTGATGCAGTAAAGCAACGTAAGTATTTCCCTCAGTTTTTGAGAACCAAGGTATCAGTCCAGTAGGAGACCACACGTGAGTCACCTCGTACCTACACAAACAAATAAGAACCTCGCAACCAACACGATAAAGGGGTTGCCAATCCCTTCACGGCCACATGCAAGAGTGAGATCTGCTAGAGATAATAATAAGATAATTTTTTTTTGGTATTTTTATAATATAGATTGAAAGTAAAGATTGCAAAATAAAATAGATTGGAAACTTGTATGATGGAGAATAGACTCGGGGGCCATAGGTTTCACTAGTGGCTTCTCTCAAGATAGCATAAGTATTACGGTGGGTGAACAAATTACTGTCGAGCAATTGATAGAAAAGCGAATAATTATGAGAATATCTAGGTATGATCATGTATATAGGCATCACGTCTGTGACAAGTAGACCGACTCCTGCCTGCATCTACTACAATTACTCCACACATCGACCGCTATCCAGCATGCATCTAGAGTATTAAGTTCATAAGAACAGAGTAATGCCTTAAGCAAGATGACATGATGTAGAGGGATAAACTCATGCAATATGATGTAAACCCCAACTGTTTATCCTCGATGGCAAAAATACAATACGTGTCGTTTCCCTTTCTGTCACTAGGATCAAGCACCGCAAGATTGAACCCAAAGCTAAGCACTTCTCCCATTGCAAGAAAGATCAATCTAATAGGCCAAACCAAACTAATAATTCAAAGAGACTTGCAAAGATAAACCAATCATACATAAAAGAATTCAGAGAAGATTCAAATATTGTTCATAGATAAACTTGATTATAAACCCACAATTCATCGGATCTCGATAAGCACACCGCAAAAGAAGATTGCATCGAATAGATCTCCAAGAGAATCAAGGAGAACTTTGTATTGAGATCCAGAGAGAGAGAAGAAGCCATCTAGCTACTAGCTATGGACCCGAAGGTCTGAAGTAAACTACTCACACATCATCGGAGGGGCCATGGAGTTGATGTAGAGGCCCTCCGTGATCAATGCCCCCTCCGGCGGAGCTCCGGAAAAGGCCCCAAGATGGGATCTCTTGGGTACAGAAGGTTGCGGCGGTGGAAATAGGGTTTCGTGGTGCTCCTGGATGTTT